>NW_019385578.1:0-19288 GCF_000671375.1 Centruroides sculpturatus
ATATTTTGTGGTTGTTGTAATGAGGATGAATAAGGAAAAAATGTTTCTTGTGTCTACTAGCCAAACTCTATGTATATACGTGTTCACATTATGCCTTGCATACGAATACATATATTCATAATACTGTATTCATATTTTGCTGTGTATATATAAAAATGGTAATAAAAAAGTCTTGCATTGTCAACATGGCAAACTATATGGTGTATGTAAACATTTTAGCTTCCTCTACTTAATAAATTTATTTTATATGTGTGAGAACCGAGGGGGTATAGCGCCGATCTTCTTTCCACTTATAAGCTTCCTTGTCAGGGATATTTGATGTGTTAAAGAATAGGATGGTGTGCGAGATCGTAACAAGGTGTCGGTCGTACTCAAGGATGACACATAATTATATATATAAGAATAACATATTTAATTATTTAAAGCTATACAAACAATTACGAGTCAAAAGGCTACAAGAAGGAAATAATTTATTAAAAATACTTCTAAGTCGTCTAATTCTCTAACTCTATAAGATATAATATTGTCTAAGTTNATATATATAAGAATAACATATTTAATTATTTAAAGCTATACAAACAATTACGAGTCAAAAGGCTACAAGAAGGAAATAATTTATTAAAAATACTTCTAAGTCGTCTAATTCTCTAACTCTATAAGATATAATATTGTCTAAGTTCAAACTATGATCGAGAAAGAGACGAGGAACGAGAGAGAGAGGATCAAATTTTCTCCATGTCATTACGTCTCTGGTTCTCGATCTTGTCAAATGGGCGATGGTAAGAAATGTCCCCGGATCGGCGAACTCTACTCGTAGTCTCCCTTCACCTCGGATCTAGTTCATTGCCGATTATGGCGGGAAGGCAAGGGTTGCAACATACGTAATGGCGGTATGGGTTTGGTATCTCCCTGATGTCCACTGGTGATGTCCGCTGTTGGTGTTTGCCTGGCTGTGTCCGCTCAGCTGTGTCTGCCCAGAGGTGCAAGTGCGTCCCCGCTTTAGACACATCCCGGAAAAAGAATTATCGTTAAAAATCTGATGCAATCACATGTAAGTTCGACTTCCGTCAAGAGTTGTTGACTTTACTTGTCAGGAATCGAACAGTTCTTTTGATTTATTACAGTTTCTACCCGTTATTGTGACACTTTCTCATCATAAATTTCACAACAGCTGTCAAACCAACAGAATTACTTGCCACAAATGGCTAAGGTCAGAACATCTGCGAGGCCACCTGGGTGATAATTGTATAACTATGAGTGATTTCATATATTTTTTTAATCGTTTTAATCGGCTAGCATAAGGAAAGGGGATGGTTTATTCAGTACGGCCAACGATTTAAGTTGATCTTTTTGCTGCCCTCTAGCATGTAACAGGTGGAGGTTTTTGTTAATTGGCTACTTATTTGTACATTGTAACGAAGATAGAAATGGAGAATCCCCTGTGGTGAGGGGATAACTTCCTCGGTCGTCCTAAACGTTTTTGAAAGTCTAGAAGGTCACATTTCGAAGCGATGCAATACACTGATGGGTCAAAATGTCTGAATACAACCGCCAGGAAAGTGGAAAATGGCGGTAAAAGGGACATAATGATGAGAAAAGAATTTATAATGTTTTAAGCTATTAAAACTCCCTAAATAGTCCCACTCCTAACATATCTAATTTTACCTAAAATTTGATATATTGCATTGCTAATATTTTCAAATAATTTTTTACAAAAACTAAGTTGAGTAGTCAAGTATGGAAAATATCATAAAGATGTAAGAAGAAATTTAGTTGAAAAATCTACAAAAATAAGCATGTCTCAGTATGAATAAATTAACTTTTATGTAATTTCTGTGTCAAAACTTTCAGATTACAGTGATGGGTAAAATCGTGTTGTTTTCATAAACACCTGCATAATCAAAACTACTTTGGCAATGTCGTAAAAGTTTTCACTGATCTGTGATAGTACAAATAACATTAAATACATTTTGCATTTATCAAATCTGTTATGAGAAATAGCTGTTGGGCTGTCGGTATGCATTTCGAGAGATCTATGAGACTACTTTATTCAATTAAGTGATCGAAAAGTGTTTATTATTGCTTGTATGCTACTTTTCAGGGTTTCCAAAGATCAATACATTGTGCAATAGCGAACAATGTATACCTTGTAAACTTCGTTAATGCATGTTCGGAAAGAGTTAAGCTGCATTTGATATCGCAAGTTGGAAAAACGAAATTAGAAGAAATCAAAGCTTTAATAATTGATTAGTCATCGTGTATGTTTGTGGTGTTCATGTCAGTAGTAAAAACTCTGAATTAGGACGATCTTCATAGTTATAGGTTCGACATGCAGCACATCATAGGAATTTTCTAAATGGGATCAGATACCTACTATATATAACAATTGAATTAAATAGTACAATACTCAAATCGCGTGTTGGTCAAAAGTGTATTAAGTGAGACTATAATCGCAATATGTAAGGGACATGTTCAATTTCACGTTTTCAAAATACAGTATTCTCAAAAAAGTTATCATACGTTTATCTACTTGCAATTAGTATGATTTCTATTTTGGCATTGTTTCCTACCTGTCTATTTTTCAACAAGTCTGACTGTCAACCTCTTAGGTAAATTTCCCAGTAGTCTATTACTTGGTCATACATTGCTGAAAAGTAAAAATGGAATAACTACGGCGATAAAATCAGTACTTAAAAACACTGTTACATATAACTATAGAAACTGTGTGAATGATCTTCTCAGAAACATCACTTGAAATAGTTATTTCATGCAAACATTACTTAATGGAAGAAAATAGTTTTTTTAAATACGCATATTACATCGACATAACTGTGAATACGGGGCCGTAAGGCGCCCGTTCACTTCTCAGGATGATACGTCAGGCGAGTGAAAAGAGAGTTGATTGGGGTCGACGATAAGGTGAAGAGCGTGATCGAGTAAAGGAGTCTACCATTTTTTTTAACAAATAAAAATACAGTGGTACCTCAGGATACGAAATTAATCCGTTCCGAAACTGAGATCGTATCATGAAAATGTCGTAAGGTGAATCATTTTTCCCCCTTACGATTACACGTAAAACCAAATAATTCGTTCCAACGCGAAAAACATACTCAAATTAAAGCCAAGTAATACATAAAAAAAATAACTGTAGTAAGAAAAACAAATGAAAAATGCGAACTAATGTAACGTCGTATGGTGAGTTTTTGTTCGTATTGTGGAGCAAAAATATGTTCGAATTTCATGTCGTATCCTGAAAATTTCGTATGCTGGGGCGTTCGTAACCTGAGGTACCACTGTAACAATTTATTAAAGAAGCATAATAAACAAAAACTACACAAATAGCGTTTCTAAACCGCCTAATATGCTCGAAAGAGAGTTTCCCGGTGCTTTCATACCTCTTATAGCCGTCCCCTTTGACGATTCTGAACGTGGATACCTTTAAAATATCGATCCAAGGAAATAGGTAGTTATAATCCACAAATACAGCACAAATTACATATATCGCGACTTTAGCGATGCTTTAATTCGAGGTTCATCGGAGATCGGAATTCGGCGGGTCATCTATCCGGCGTTTGTTCAGAGATTCCCCTGAGAGGGGGTAAGAACGGTCTTTTATCGGGTTTAGTGGGGAATTTCTACCACGTGATCGGATGTTCATGAGTTAAAGGTTATAGGTGTTCCTAGGATCTACAACAAATGACGACATTTAGATGCTAACTGTAAACCTTCTTGCAAGATGAGATGCAAGTTCTGCAAAGAACAATGTATGTTGCTAGTTATGACCGGAAAGTTTACACAATCCCGACTAAAAATCGTTTTTTCTTCTAGGGCGTTATATAAACGAAAATTTAATTAATTACCATTTTTGTTAATAAAGGATCAGAATGTTCGTCAATAAAATTCCGGATCTCACATAACTGTATAAAGACATCAATGCAGAAGACGTTCAATGGACGCAATACTTTATAGGGCAACCACTATACATTCCAATCAAAAGGAAATGTCATCATTTCCTTTTGATTGGATCATTTCCTTTAATAATGTAATCATTGTTGTAACAGTTATCACTGTAATAATTTTTGGCTGTTGAAGAACTTCTACTAATTAATCAGGCTCACGTATATAATTCCGATCATATTTGTATGCAACTTGTGCAGAAATATCTAATTATTTTTCTTCAAAATGTAGATAAAGCATTGTAAATTACTGAAGCAATAGAACGATTGCATTGTCTTTAAATTACTCACGATTATTTCATTATGAATGGAAGGCAGAAATGTCTTGGTAAAATTTTTTTTCTTCCTGTGAATGATTGCGACACTTAGCAACAGATCTTTATCTGCTGCTGAGTTGCAATTTTACATTGACATTTAGTGAAGAATAGCAATGACTTTAGGCTTACAGAAGCATAACAATAAATTTTCTAACATGCCTTTTGGGCATGAACTATTTGGCCTATCTGATATAATTCTGCTAACAGTAAATTAAATGAAACCAAACTAGGTTGAACTTTTTTTATTTGAAAATACAATTATTATCTGTTTATTAAGAAAATCAACATATTCTAGTACAAATGTTTTTCAGGCATCGCGTTTTACGTTATCAGAATCAATATTAATTCATATTCACTGATAACAATATCCGTTTTAGGGAAGCCGTTCAGTGAGTGTTCGCCCTAACATCCTATATGACGCTACAGTCTGATGTGAGCTGCATTTAAAAACATTTGTTTTGTCTTGTCCGTACTGACTAGTTATAGTTTCCAAAATAGAGAGTAAAATAGTTGGAGAATAAAATGTTTTTCTTTTTCATTTTATTACCTAATAATTGTTTTTCGCTTTTTGAAATACAATGATTAGCCTTTCCTGAAATGAATCAGAACTGTTTGTATCAAAATTGTCTGCTGTCCCAAGTTGAAGGATACATATGAAACTGAATAATCAACCTACAGTATCTCAAACGAAACTGTCTACAGTAAGTTCGCTAAGTATAGTTTGTTATTATTACACTAATGTGGCTTTAAACTTTTGTCTAGTGTAAAATTACTTGTCATTAACATATATCATTTATTTCTATATTATGGTTAACAATACTAATCTTAACTCATACAAGTGTAATTATTATAATTGCCGCTTTACTGCTTTCTTCAATAAATCTGTTCTGATATTGGATTTACTGACATTCACCACCTTAAACATGATTGAAACCTATCGATCGGATATAGATGCAGGATGATTTTCTTAAGTGTATACGTCTAATTTGGTGTGAATTTTCATGGGTGCAGCTTTGTCTTCTTCGTCTTGAAATGGAAAACATTTGATGCAGGATAGTACACAATCATCGTTATCGACTAATTGACTGATCGACTAGATTCGTTTTTTACAAATACATGTATTTTCTTATCAAGGCTTAAAGTTGCACCTTCCTACTTGATGCTATTTTCTCGATAGTTTTCCAGCTCAGAAAAAAAATCACAATCTCTGACAAAATATGACGTTTCTTGGAAAGGTATTACAATGTCGGCAGTGTGTTTTAATTTTCCTATTTTTGAATTTCCTCACATGTTGATGGGGTTTAGTAATGTATTTTTTCACTAATTCCTTACAAGTTTTCGCTATTACAATTTGAATTGTTTGTGGTACATTTCAATATGGGAAAACCGTTTTATTTATTTCATTTATTACTTATTTTTATTTATTTTATATGAAGAACGGATTCCTGTCTACAGAAAATAATTCGAGAAAAATTCAAATCTTGTACGGTGTTGACAATAGCCCACAGATTACATACAATTATCGATTCGGATAGAGTTCTGGTAAGATTCTTCCTTTTTAATAATATAAAAATGAATACCTGCTAGTAATTATAAATTTNTTTATTACTTATTTTTATTTATTTTATATGAAGAACCGATTCCTGTCTACAGAAAATAATTCGAGAAAAATTCAAATCTTGTACGGTGTTGACAATAGCCCACAGATTACATACAATTATCGATTCGGATAGAGTTCTGGTAAGATTCTTCCTTTTTAATAATATAAAAATGAATACCTGCTAGTAATTATAAATTTAAAATTTCTAGGTATTAGATGCAGGAAGAGTACAAGACTTTGACTCGCCGTATGCATTACTGAAGAACGTAAATGGTATATTTTATAATTTGGTAATGAAGACGGGAGTAACTTCGATGAATGAATTATACGAAATTGCGAAAGTTAAATATTACGCTAAAGAGAGGATCGAGCATACAAAACTATAAAACAGTGAATCTTATTATATGTATAGACTGTGTGGATCTGGTATTATGGATTTTTTATTTAATTTAGGTCCTAGAGTGGTATTTCTGCACATCACATAACACATAAAATTGAAAAATCTGAACATATGTTAGTATATGCAAATTCGACGGTTCAATTCATACATGCTGATCTTTTATTGAGATGCCAACAGCAGTTTTTGAGATAATATAATGATTAATGTTGACAATGGTCTAATTTCAGGAAAGAAGTAAATTTTATTGTATTAAACAACAGAAAAAGATTTAACTGAAATAATTAAAACAAAAATTTTGTGTACTACTGTAATCAGATCAATCTTAGTCATAAAGATAATTTTAATTGTATGTATTCTTGTGAAAATTTGGTTTACGTTAATATCAAGAATTAAAAAAAATTATATTATTCAAAATGTTTCTGCATTTGTATTATCTCTTTTCGTGTCTGTAATGTTCAAACGATGTGTTATTAAAAATTGGTATAAAATTCTATTGTATTCCATTGTATTTAAGAGGAGAAACAGAAATATTTCAGAGTTGAAATAACGTTAGTTATAGTGATTCTATGCACTTTGGGGATAGTTTATCTTATAAGCTTACGTAAGTAATTTTACATTATATAAAACACATATTTATTATTATTTTTTGATTTATTAATTTTTATATCATATAACCAGGAACGTTACAAATGTCAGAAAATATCATGACTAATAAACTATCAGCAACATAATTATTACTAATCTAATTTTTGTTATTTTAAATTTTAACACTAAGGAAGGTTGTTTATGAAATCTTGAATAAAATCGTCGTTCAGTATTTGATAATGGAAAACTAAAACCCGATGTAGGTTTAGTATATAATAACAGGAAACTAAATCTTAATGTAGATAATCATTTAGCTTGTGTAGAGTGTCATTTTTAATTGTTCTTATTTCAAAACTGTACTCATGTCTAATTTTTCGTATATACTTTTTAACAAATTTATGTAGAAATATTTAAAATTTTACTATTTTATTCCAATCGAGATATTTTGAAAAATTACTAATGAATTTTTTTATTTAATACTTGATATTCTGAAATTAAATTCCATTTTGAATGTCCAATATGTTTTTCGATGAATAAACTACAAATATATAATTTTTCCATATTATTTCCCAGTTTAAATTATTTTAAAATTCAGAAATTAACTCAGAATTTAAGTCAGTTCTTTGACTTATAACATCTCACTTAACGTAGTTTTTGATAAATAAAATACTATTTTCTTTTATTGATAAACTTGATTTTTTTTTCTTAAACAATTGATAGACTATTATCTGTTTGTATTCGGTAAGAAAAAAATTTACATTAAGATACACGTTTTTGTATTTTTTNGAATTTTTTATCTAATACTTGATATTCTGAAATTAAATTCCATTTTGAATGTCCAATATGTTTTTCGATGAATAAACTACAAATATATAATTTTTCCATATTATTTCCCAGTTTAAATTATTTTAAAATTCAGAAATTAACTCAGAATTTAAGTCAGTTCTTTGACTTATAACATCTCACTTAACGTAGTTTTTGATAAATAAAATACTATTTTCTTTTATTGATAAACTTGATTTTTTTTTCTTAAACAATTGATAGACTATTATCTGTTTGTATTCGGTAAGAAAAAAATTTACATTAAGATACACGTTTTTGTATTTTTTATACGAATGACATATAGCACACATTTTAATAGACGTTACACCACTTTTTTCCAAATTACGAGGTTCAATAATGTTGATTAATTTTTTATACGATTTCTAAGAAAATAGTTATTGATTACAATGAATTCAATGAAATTTTATAAAATTTAAAATACATTAAAATTGCCACAAAATAAAATATACGAATGTATTTTTTTATGTAGTAAGTGGTAAGATAGCAGTTCCATTGGGCACTAAAAATTTCTGAAATTTCTGCAGATAATTCGATTGGATGTTCACTTACGAGTCACGACAAGTCATAGTTTTATAAAGGAAAGAAAAGTGTAGCTAAATTCTTTAGCTCAACCTTTATACACATTAGAACAGTATAACAACATATGCTAGAATAAAAAGAGATGAACTTAAATGTAAAATTAAGCACTTAAGTACATATTTTCTTCCCCTTTTTAAAACTATTTCTTCTCACGAGTCGTGTTGTCTTAACTGTCACTATAATCTCAGTTACTTAAGTTTTATTGTGTAAACCATTGTAAGCGTATACTAAATATTTAAATGCATTTGGAAATTCTGTAAAACTGTAATCAATTTACTGATAAATCTGTCAAAATAGGACTGAAGAAAGGCTTTAAGCCCGAAATGCATATCCGTTCCTACCGATAAACCAATCTTTTTCTAATGAAAGTGTTCCTGTGTGATTTGTTCTCGACGGCAACATTATGCTAAGAAAATACACATTCTATGTATTTTAAAAGTTTTACGTGACCCTCGAGTAGAGGAAGTTTTTGCAATAACGCACAGAGAAGCAATCTCCTCCTCACAACACTTTTGTGCACAATGTGCCTGATAAAATCTCAGACGTATGTAATGAAGTCCATATTGTTATAGACAAGGAATCATATTTTAGTGTTGATGATAGTGAATGATCCAGAAATAATCGTTATTTCACCAAAAATGGTAGTCATAGCTCTTGCAATATAATGTAAACGACTCGCCAACTTTTTTCCATATTCTCGTATTAGTTAGCAATGACTTCTAAAGAATGTCACAAACTTTACCGCTTTGTCATTGCTCTCCATAACGAAAATGCATTCAAACAGATTCATTGAAAATAAGCTAGTATATTTTCTAAAGAAATACTACCCTGACAAATGATAGGTATTATGGCCAAATACGAGTACAGGTAACACCCGTATAACACGGTACTTTTATAGCACGGATTCACTCTGACACGGTTCGAGAAATGGGTAAAACCCTCGTACAACATGAAATGTAATAAATTTTTACATACTTCAGTACTAATAGTTCACGAAAATAATAATTTTCGTGAACTGTTATTAATTCAGTGTGTAAATTTTCTTTTCTCGTCTCCATACACATGGTCCTTCGCGAAAATTGCTTCAATTTTGCCAGATCGCGACGCTTCTGCTTCTGGTGTTGCCAGATGTTTTTCCCTTATTCCATAAGTGCTTAGCATCATATGAGGAAATTTATAAAGATCTTTTAACCAGAAGCAAGCAATCTAAAATTACATACACTTTGTGCAAAAGGTAAAGCATGAATCTGAAAATAATGCAGAAAAATGCTCAGAGGATAACGATAACTTGCCAAAAATAAACGCTCTCGGTTAATATTGTTTTTAGTGACGACAAAGGAAACATTGTTTAATTTATATTAATATGTATCACTTAAGAAAATTTTAATAAAGATATTTATCTTAATTATGAAAATATAGTAGCATGTTTTTTAATTCTTGGAACTTAACCCTCCTTTTCGTACTAGTTCTTTGTTTCGCATAACACGGATTCGCATAACACGGCAATTTTTTGGAACGNTTTCTGCCGTCCAGCACCACGCTACAGAGAGTTTAGGCGAGTAAGTTGAGTTTACCATCGTCTGTACAGTATGTAAATTAGGTACCGTAAGTCTGATACAGCACTGTAATTTTATACATTTCTTGTGAAAGAAACATTTGTTATTCAACGGTCATAAAATTATTTCTGTTAATGATGACTCCAAAGTTCAACGAATTTTTTGCAGAAAAATAACTTATCAAAAATCGCGGCCGCCGTTTGGTACGCTGCGCTGCGACGATAACAAGGGTAAGCAATGGCGACGTCGAACGGTGCACACTCGGTAAGTAATCCTACAATTTTTCGTTTATAGCATAGTTTATACGGATTATTCTCAAAAAATTATACGTGTTTTGAAAATGTTGAGTCGAATTAGTCTAGAATCGATTAATTTTATGGAAGAAAACCTTTCAAACAGCTGTAGTCCGTAAACTGCACACGTGTCAGGCTGTGACTGGCTTATGTATTTAAGGATTCCTACAACGCGAAATTCTTATAAAGCGGAACTTATCCACCACGTTATAGGGGAGTCAATTGTAATTCCAGTTTCTAAAAAGATTTTTTTTATTTGTCCACTTTTAAATAAGAAAAATTCGTTCTGCGTTAAATAAGAAAAATTTAATAGCTTTTGTAAATTACTATGTTTATTCCAACCTGTTATATCAGATGGTTTTCAGTCTATAAAATTTAATCCATGAATTTATCTTCCAGTAAAATTGACTTGCTATTGCCAGAAAATTTAAGTTTGAAATTAAAATATATGAAAATCAATTTAAGGTGGTAGTAAAATTTGATGCAATAAACAACCATATAGACAACTATATGGATGTTTAAGATATGTCTTTTAGAGGTTTAGTAAAGTTAATTGACTTATTATTCTAATATATTCATAATTTTTTTCCTATAACTTTTTAGCAATGCATTACAATGAAAATATCTGTTTAACACATTGTTCTGGGAGTTTAGGTTTGTAGTAAGACATTCTAAAAAGTTCAGAAAAACTGATTTTTATGAACAGTATGTATTTTAAAAAATTTAACACTTTTGAAACAAATTGGCACGATTCGATAATTATTTGCATGGTTTATATGTATCATATTAGAAACAAAATTTAAAAAGTAAGCGCGAAATGATAGGGTTTACGAGGTACTATATAACTTATTTCTGAAATATGAGTAATTTAAAGTCGGCAAACCTGAAGGGAAAAGTTCATGAAAATTCATTTTTACAACGAATCTATTACTTAAAAATATTAACAGTTAGACATAAGAATTCAGCAATTATTTGTACAATTTATATCTATCGTATGAAAAACAAATTTTAACGAACTACAATCAGAGGTTCGTTTCATTAAAGTTTAATATTGTTTTACTTATTTGTCGAAACCGTGTCTTCTTTTTCTTGTTTCTTCTAATTCTATGTCATGAGATGGTGCATTTATCGACACTTGGCAAATGATTCCATCATCTACTTTTAATTCATACAGAAACGCATTTCGGGCTTTCGACCCTCTTCAGTCTGTTACATCGATAGTATACGGCAGTGTTTTTCAACCTGTGGGTCGCGACCCCCAAGGGGGTCGCGAAGCCTTACACGGGGGGTCTCAGGTAAAAGAAAAAGACAAGTGTTTGTAGGTCCTACACTACATTAAAAAATTCAGCGAGAATTACGGCCCACCCCAGAAAATGATAGCGGAAAAAGTGTTCAGCTGATCTGCAAAAAGAAATAAAAAGTAGAAACGTATAAGCTGAAAATTCTGATCCTAAACAANTTCAATAATGTTGATTAATTTTTTATACGATTTCTAAGAAAATAGTTATTGATTACAATGAATTCAATGAAATTTTATAAAATTTAAAATACATTAAAATTGCCACAAAATAAAATATACGAATGTATTTTTTTATGTAGTAAGTGGTAAGATAGCAGTTCTATTGGGCACTAAAAATTTCTGAAATTTCTGCAGATAATTCGATTGGATGTTCACTTACGAGTCACGACAAGTCATAGTTTTATAAAGGAAAGAAAAGTGTAGCTAAATTCTTTAGCTCAACCTTTATACACATTAGAACAGTATAACAACATATGCTAGAATAAAAAAGGGTAAATTTAAATGCAAAATTAAGTACTTAAGTACATATTTTCTTCCCCTTTTTAAAACTATTTCTTCTCACGAGTCGTGTTGTCTTAACTGTCACTATAATCTCAGTTACTTAAGTTTTATTGTGTAAACCATTGTAAGCGTATACTAAATATTTAAATGCATTTGGAAATTCTGTAAAACTGTAATCAATTTACTGATAAATCTGTCAAAATAGGACTGAAGAAAGGCTTTAAGCCCGAAATGCATATCCGTTCCTACCGATAAACCAATCTTTTTCTAATGAAAGTGTTCCTGTGTGATTTGTTCTCGACGGCAACATTATGCTAAGAAAATACACATTCTATGTATTTTAAAAGTTTTACGTGACCCTCGAGTAGAGGAAGTTTTTGCAATAACGCACAGAGAAGCAATCTCCTCCTCACAACACTTTTGTGCACAATGTGCCTGATAAAATCTCAGACGTATGTAATGAAGTCCATATTGTTATAGACAAGGAATCATATTTTAGTGTTGATGATAGTGAATGATCCAGAAATAATCGTTATTTCACCAAAAATGGTAGTCATAGCTCTTGCAATATAATGTAAACGACTCGCCAACTTTTTTCCATATTCTCGTATTAGTTAGCAATGACTTCTAAAGAATGTCACAAACTTTACCGCTTTGTCATTGCTCTCCATAACGAAAATGCATTCAAACAGATTCATTGAAAATAAGCTAGTATATTTTCTAAAGAAATACTACCCTGACAAATGATAGGTATTATGGCCAAATACGAGTACAGGTAACACCCGTATAACACGGTACTTTTATAGCACGGATTCACTCTGACACGGTTCGAGAAATGGGTAAAACCCTCGTACAACATGAAATGTAATAAATTTTTACATACTTCAGTACTAATAGTTCACGAAAATAATAATTTTCGTGAACTATTAGTAATTCAGTGTGTAAATTTTCTTTTCTCGTCTCCATACACATGGTCCTTCGCGAAAATTGCTTCAATTTTGCCAGATCGCGACGCTTCTGCTTCTGGTGTTGCCAGATGTTTTTCCCTTATTCCATAAGTGCTTAGCATCATATGAGGAAATTTATAAAGATCTTTTAACCAGAAGCAAGCAATCTAAAATTACATACACTTTGTGCAAAAGGTAAAGCATGAATCTGAAAATAATGCAGAAAAATGCTCAGAGGATAACGATAACTTGCCAAAAATAAACGCTCTCGGTTAATATTGTTTTTAGTGACGACAAAGGAAACATTGTTTAATTTATATTAATATGTATCACTTAAGAAAATTTTAATAAAGATATTTATCTTAATTATGAAAATATAGTAGCATGTTTTTTAATTCTTGGAACTTAACCCTCCTTTTCGTACTAGTTCTTTGTTTCGCATAACACGGATTCGCATAACACGGCAATTTTTTGGAACGTAACTACCGTGTTATACGGGGGTTACCTGTATTGACTATTGTAATTACAACACGGTTGGCATATTGCCAATTTTAGTATCACAGGAACAGGTAGAATGAAATAGAAGAGATCGAAAAAAATAACGGAAAGCACGAAAAACTAACTGGAGTAACAAGATTCGGGAATAGTAGGACATTCGTAGAAAATTAATAAAAAAGTTTAACATTTCACAAAGACAAGCACAAATGGTGGTAAGAGAGTGTGAAATCACCCTCCAGAAAGAGTAAATCCCGACAAAAATACATGAAGCAACTTGCTACTCAAAAAGAAACTCTGTTGAAAATATGTGACGTAATCTGAAAGAAAACAACGTTCTTCTGATTATGGACGAAGAGACTTTTCTTGACGAAAGTGAAGGGGCCAATGAAAATTATTTCATCAAAGGAAACGGTAGATGTGTAACTTGAAATGTAATTTAAACGACTTACCACGTTTTTGCTGAAGCGTTTTATTTAGACAGAAATTTACAGGCATTCATTTCCCTATTGTCGATTTCTATCAAAAACAAGTGTGTGAAAAACGATGGATTTAAAAGAGATTAATACGCTTTGTAAAAAATTACTACTGAGATATAGTATGTCCTCTGTCGAAACATGTCTATCAAACATCAAACACATTGCTGAATACATAAATGCTAATTTGTACAATACAGAATTGATGCAAAAACTACAAAAACATTCTAAAGCTTAATTCATCAATACGCCAAAAGTTCAAGATTCAAAACAAGTTAGCAAGTGTAAATCTGACCAATTATCAAGGTAAATGTTCACGAATAAAGTTCGAAGTACAGCCGATTACAACATTGATTCTTTCATTTCTACGTTATACATACACATGAATACATAATGTACAGGATACATACATAATAAATACATATTGTATATACGCTTCGCAACGCGATGCCTAACCCAAGCTGATAACAAAGTATTTACATAGTAAATCCGTTACGTGCAACGTTTCAGAAAATAAAAACGAAATAAAATAAAGATGGAACATGTCTACAATATTTATAATAATGTGAAAAACCGATTTGCATATGTCATCTACCTCAGCAGTGCGCTGTAGTAGTTAAGAAAGGGGGGTACAGCTTGTAAATAAAGTTTAGAGAATACGTTAATTAATTAAGGACGGTCTTCAGTTTTTCTTGCAGTGACCTTCGAAAGCTCGGAGTATCACTTTACTAAATTTTTGAGGAGCTGGAAAAACTCTTTCTTCTTAAAAGCAGACTGAGTCACAAGGGCAGGTTTTGCCAGTGTCGTAGGTCGGTAGCCGGAGATTATGTCGTTCATTTTCAAGCATATTACATTTGTAGATATAATTTGATACCTGACTTAGTCGTATGTGTAGTTCGAAGCTTGTCAGTAAATCTGAAGATATACGAAATAAATATCCCAAAGAAATTGTATAAGCATAAAGTAAAGATAAATACACTTATTGTCATGTAATTCGGAGATTTTGAATAAAAAAAATTGTGTGTTCTGATTCCAAATTTCTTTCCAAGTAGCAATTACGTCTTCTTGATCATAGCAGTACAGATTTTGTCGTGGGTGATCGGTAATTTATGATTACTTGTAGCTTTCTTTGCCAAGAATCCACTCTTTCGTTGACAACAGTGACATAGGAAAAGTCAAAACTTGTAATAAGATGATACAAAGAATACAAGTAAATTATCTTATAATCGACTTTAATACATTCTCTCCTAAATATAAATGTTATATTGTACAATATTAGAAAAATTCACTTTATATTCTAAATGAAGACTTGATGAATAATACGAGAGGGTTTCAATAAGTAACGCCTTTTATTTTTTTAACAAAAAGTTTTAATGCATATGAACAATACTGAATATAGGCAACGATATATGTAGATTAGGCTAGTTCTCGACATAGAAACCATTCGGGTTCAAGCATTTGTTTTAGCGGTGAACTGCATGATACCTGTACAACGCTGATTTCTGGCCATACAACTATCTGCGAACAGCCGATTTCACCTCCTGGACTGAATGAAACCTTTTTCCAAGTTATTTTACCGACAGCGTCCACATGCGAATGCGACGGTTGATTTGAATCATTTGAAATAACGAAGCGACTGCTTGAGGCAAAGCTTACTGGACGACCTGACTCGTGATCATCAATCGCACACATACGATCATTTTTGAACATTTCGCACTGTCGATGGACTTTGCATGGTTCATGTATTCGCCACCGTAGACATTCAGCCTATCCACATGTATTTTTTTAACATTTCTTTTTTCTTGCCCATAAAAAACGAATAACACTTCGCTGCTCTTGGAGCATAGACGATGATAGCCTGCACGAAATTATTTTTCCATTTGTCAGAAATGTCCGACAGGCGACACAAGTATTTTTACCGTGCAATTGTGTTGCCAAAAATTCAAACTTCATTTACTATATTCAAGTTTTTTGTGTACACATTAAAACATTCCCTCAAAAAAATAAAAGGCGTTGCTTATTGAATCACTCTGGTAATATAATATGCAATATATATAGCTAATAAATATTATAGAATGAAAATTGTTGATAAATACCACTAGTATTGCAATATGTATGAATCGTACTGTACTTAAGTTATGCAACTTATATTGTCAATAACGATATTTTCATCACACTAAAACTAATATTTAATATTACGGAAGTACTCAAGAATTAAATATTAAAAAAAAGTTTTTTTCTAGATTTACTGTTTAAACATTGTATTTTAAATAAATCTTTTGGTTAGCCTTTTAAAAATACGAATGTGTCATTACCTTTTTTCCAAGTACAAGTATAATGATGGGTAATTCTTCATTAACAGAATACCTTTCCTCCTCAGTTATACAAAATACGTAAGTACAGATAAATAGTAGTAATATAAGTAATAAAATTCTTAGTAGATATTGCAAATAATAACTTTAAATAAATAATCGGATTAACTTTTTAATTTCCTGAATAACAATATTTTACAATAATTGTAAAATGAAAGACGTATCTAAGAAACAGTGTGTTATGTGGTTGTAACATAAAATAATTTTAAAGTTTAATAGTTGTAATTCGAGTCAAGTACCTATAAATCACTCATTAGTGTACAAGTTTCGAAATACCGAACACTAAAAAAGTGTGCTGCTTAATTTTCCATTTGGAATAATAGAAAAACAAAATATGAAAATATTACAAAATTCCTAGATATATCTTTTATACTTCTATGGCAAAAATTAATGACATTAGTAAAAATTATTAGGCTTTCAAATACTTGTACTCTGAGCATAGAAGTGACGTCATAAAAATTATCAATTATTTATAATAAAATTTCATTCATTAATGATTAAATAAAACTACTTGGTAGAAAAGTACACGAAAAAAATATTAAGTAAAACGAATTGGATTTTTCTGTTTTTTTTTTCATTTCTATTAAATATCACTATGTATGAAATTCTTCTTAAAGACTCAAGGTTACTTTTGTTATTTGTTTTTAGTTCTTGAAGTTATAATAAACTATTTAATTGTGGTGTAAATTAAAAAAAAGGAGAAATTGTCACTATTACAAAAATAAACTTAAATAATTTTTAATATTGTATGCAAATAAATTACTTTTATTAAGAATATAAAAATATTATAATTAATTTTTTTTATTGTAAAAAACCTGACGAATAATTAGTTCTATTTGAACGTAAGTTTTTGAAAAATTAATTCAAATGTCGTCGTTCTTTGCTGCAAATAAAATAACTGTTACATTATTCTTTGTGAATTTCATAAATCTTATATATAGAAAAACATAGTTTGAAGGAGAGAGAATATTTAAATATGAAATTGCTAAAGAGATAATTCAAGCAATGAAAATAAATTACGAAATAAATGAATTTATATGCATTCATATAACATAAAATTACTAGTGAAGAGGACTACATCAGATATTTAACGTTTGTGAGAAATATATATGTTTATATGAGTAATATTTTCACAGTAAATTACCTTTATAAATACCATATTAATTAACACGTTTGATTAACGATATTTATATTTTGCAACGAGTACTTTCAACAAGTAATTTTTCTCAAAACAAGTCCAACACGTACAGTACATTACAAGAATAACTTTAACGTAAAATACGAATATTTTATTTTTTTTTCTTATCGTGGAATTATTTGTGTTTCGAAAAAATTAACCCTTTGAGCAAACTTATATGAACACAAGGTTATTAGTATATTTTCTCAACTATAAGAATTATGACGTAGAATTGTATATTTACTTTATGAGATATGAAATTGTGTCATTTTTTTAAGTGTTATTAAGTTTTAGGTTAAAATTTGTTTTTTTATAACATCAACTATACAATGTTAAATAAAGACCCAAATAAACTTGTTAATTACGTTTTGCATAATATAAATATATGCAAATAAAACACACATCGAATACACTGTACACTGCGTGTTTGAGAAAAAATTACTTTTCGTAAATCTTTTTTTATTTATCTTAAAAATCTATAAATAAACTGGCTGTCAATATACACTGTAAATTTCAAAAAATGATTACACAAAAGTTATGCTATAATCAGAAAATTACAAAAAACAATAATATAAAATCAGCGTGTATTCTATATTGTAAAGTATAATGATTTTATTAAAAAATGATAGTTTGCTTGCGAAGATTACACCGCAAACAGAAAATTTAAATAGTTGTTTATATTACAAAATGTTAGTTAGTAACAAAAATGTAATAATACTTACTTGATAAATAGAAGATAAACGGGAAAAGCCTCGAGCGTAATCGTCCCCTCTTTTTATACGGGTTATATCTTGTGTATTTCTCATTACTTTACTCGGAGTTTCGTATTAAGTCTCCAACCAACGAGTTTCACCCGTTGAGTTAAAGTGACACTTTTGATCTGTCACTCCTAACAAGGAACTAATTCCGTGGGAAACAGTTTCATCGCCGATTAAATCAGTTATGTTTTTGAAAAATTATCTGGATTTGAACAACAAAATTTTAAAATAATTTAAAATGATTTTTTCTAAAATCATTTTTTACTAATAAATTTTCTTTTAATTTCGGCGCTTACAGCTGTGTTTCACTTTCATATTAATTTTTCAGGCTATAAATTATTTCTAGATAAAAAATTTCATAAATTAATTAAAATTATAAATATTTATATTCTGAAATAGTTTGTTCTTTTTTTGAGTTTTCATAATTAGAAAACTTTTCAATTTAATTCATTTCTGTAGTTTTTATAAACATCTTGTAACAATAACGCAAAGTTTAATAGGAAAAGGGGGGCAAGATGAGAAATTAAGGTTTGAAAAGTCATAAGATGACAACCGCTTTAAAGAGAACAATAATTTCTTTTATTTTCAGCAACTACAACATTTGGTAAAATATAATACAAAGTTTAATTTTTGAAAAACGTGTAATATTTTAAAATTATATGTAAATGCACCAACTTGCCCGACCCATGGGAAAAGTTGCTGCATATTATTTTTATACACAAGAAGACCAAATTAAAATGGTTAACCTGTCGTTTTCTTCAATATTTCAATCAAGAACAGTCTCCTCATTTATTACAACGGCTACATTTAGCTCACCTCTCTGTAAATACAGAGTATAGGGGAGACTGGGGCAAGTTTGTCAAGCGCTTTTTTTAAAAAACAAATTAAAAGGAGACTTTGGTTATAGGTTAGGCAGTTGAGTTTTATTGGTGGCTTGTTGAGTGTAGTGTTTTTATTGTTCTCCAACAAGCGTAGTTGAATTATAAAGCAAATTTTCATTTTCGTTCAATTCCATATAATATTTTTTTTCCATTTATATTGAATTCGCAGGTTTTGTTATAATTCCATGATAACGAAAGTTACTTTTCCTGTTAGAAGGATGTAACTTCAACTTATTCACGTGGCCAGATCGT
>NW_019385578.1:22193-134738 GCF_000671375.1 Centruroides sculpturatus
GCGACCCCCAAGGGGGTCGCGAAGCCTTACACGGGGGGTCTCAGGTAAAAGAAAAAGACAAGTGTTTGTAGGTCCTACACTACATTAAAAAATTCAGCGAGAATTACGGCCCACCCCAGAAAATGATAGCGGAAAAAGTGTTCAGCTGATCTGCAAAAAGAAATAAAAAGTAGAAACGTATAAGCTGAAAATTCTGATCCTAAACAAAAAAAAGGTCAACATCTTCCTGTGCCGAATGTTATAATTAAAGGAAGTTTCATACTTTGTGTGTTTAGTTATTGTCGATTCTTCTGAAATTTTCACTTTAATTAACAATAATTTGTCTCAACAGAGAAAAAATTAAATGTATAGTTTTTAAAATCACTGATATAGTTTTAATATGGCCTTAGGGGGGTCGCCAGCATTTTTTAACTTGTAAACGGATCGCGTATTCAAAAAGGTTGAAAAACACTGGTATACGGTATCAGTCTGACACTTTCCGTACTTCCCGCTTCCTTCCCCTCCCATCTTCTCCCGACTTAACGGCCTCCCCCTCATACCTCGTAATTTGTAACGTCACCCCTCTCCGAGTGTTACACACAGCCTCGCCTGCGACTGTATAAACATTCTATTTTAATAATTGTAGCCAGTTTTTACGGATGTCAATGCTTAGGTTCTTGTTAATATTATTTTTGTCTATAGTAAGTTCGTAGCTTTCCTTGAATTTTCTTTTGTACCAATTTTTTTCTTTGTGTACTATTATTGCATCATTCTTATCTATTTTGCAGTTGTGGGTTGTGCAATGTTCGTAAAAAACAGAGTTGATTCTATTATACTTCAGGTCTGCGATGTGTTCTTTTAATCTTGTTTCTAATTTTCTTTTTGTTTCACCGATGTATACTTTTGGGGGTTCGCATGTGAAAGGTATTTTATAGACGACTTCAGTGGTGTTGTATTTGTCTGGTTGTTTATTTCTGTCAGGTATAGTCTTCCGGATTCTTTTTTTGCAAGTTGTTATAGGTTGGGGCTAGCTTTATATTTATTTTTTCGAAACTTTTGTTTACTTGTTCAAAGAAGCCACGGATGTATGGGAAGGGTATGTATCTTACTGTGTTTCCTTTGTTTTGTTTATTTTCCAGCTTTTTGTTGTTCATTTTCCTTTCCCAGTTGTTTAGCATTCGTTTTGGATAGCCGTTTAATAGGAATTTTGTTCGCAACTGAGAAAGGAAAATTTTTGTTCGCAACTGGGAAAGCACTTCAGATGTAACAAAGTTCAAATACTTTTAATCCACGACAACAGGTCCGTCGAAAAGGTCACCTTGTGACGAACTCCTTCCAACCAGGGCTGTGCAGTCGCGTAAAAATCTACCGACTCCAACTCCGACTCCGACTCTTCCTGACCAATCCGACTCCGACTCCGGCTAAAACACCAAAACTTTACGACTTCGACTCCGAAGCCCTGCTTCCAACGTTAGTTACCGCACAGCAAGACGAAACAATCCTCTAGGCCAGCTTAAGCAAAGCTAGACGAACGTGAGTTCCCCTGATGTGTCCTTAGGCGAACTTTCCGCTCAAACTCAATTTTTTATACGGATTGAAAGAAATGAAATTTCACCAATCAGCGGTTAGTAGCGCTATAAGACGTCCGCTGGTCGTACGATGCCTTCCAGCCAATTCGCAGTCGAGTTTTTAAAGTTGCTAGATTGGCGTTCCCATGATGACAACCGTCGTTCGTTTGAAAATATGGAAAAGCGCGGGAAATCGTATGTCAGACGATTTTATTCCGACAATTTGTGATTACTATGGCCTAAAAAATTTTCTTTGGATGTGATATTATTTCAAATTGTGACGTTTTAATTCACTTAAGAAATTTTTATTTAAAAAAATTATTACTAAAAATTAGTAACATTTAACTTTATAATAAATTTAATAGTTAAACGGAATATTTTAAATTATTGTTATAATAAAATTAATTTAATTAAGTTTTGTGATCAGAGAATTCATCAATATGTCTCATATTTGTAATTAGAAAATTAATTTTGTGATCAGCATGTGTCAAAGCACTACTACTTATATCAATATATGCTGACCACACTGTAATTTTTGCTCATACCCCACGATTGTTACAAAGTAAAATTACCATTCTGGAGAAATTTTGCTTTGACTATGGACGAACTATAAATGTGTCTAAAACAAAAGTAATGGTATTCAAATAAAGTGGCAAACAATCACCCAGAGAAAAATTGTTTATTAATTATCTGCTTTACTGAACGTCTCAAATTAAATGTTCTTGGGAGTATTGTGTTCGTTTTCTGACAATTTTTACGAGTCAAGACTTATACGTTAGGATGAACTGGCAATGGTTTCAGTATGGCCTATTCTTTTAACAACAAGAATTAATTCTACCTATATTTATGTATATTATACAGTTGATTTGAAAGAAGACAAATCTTAACTAATCTAGAAACAATAATAGATTTTTTATATAAACAAGACTCTTACAAGTACACTTCGACCTCTTTATACAACTCAGATAATATAAATATATCTTTAACTAGCAGATAATTCCTGCGTTTCTCGGGCAAAAAGTAACGATAGAAAAAGTTAAGATTATTACGTTACAGCCAATCTTACCCGTTTTCACAGATTCACCCAAGAATTAGGTTTACCTTTTTCCAGACTAATAAGAGAATTTTTAGATAAATCTATGAATATGTTCCATGTTCTGCATAAACGCAAAAAACCGCATCTGCGCCTGTAAATATCGCACGTTGCTTTTCATAACACTTCCATTGTCAACACGTCCATTATTGTCACTTCCATTATTAATAATTCCATTGTTAACACTACCATTGTTAAGGAATACACTTCTTTTATCCCCCGTAGTACCTTGCTAATGTGGTAGCCTACTAAAACGCAGTCAAAAACGCAAAAAACCGCATTTAAAATAGTACAATAGAAGCCAAGTTCTTCAGGGTAAGCCTTAATCCTCTTTCTCTCCCCCGTGATGGGGGAATTTAAATAAATCCATTTTTAGTGTGCGTTCTCGTGACGTACCCTAACTGTGTGGTAATATTCAACTTTAGACTCCTAACCGTTTGGGCTCTGCGCTTATTATTATTATTATCCACCCATTTCGATAAAGTTTTTAATTACTCAGAAATTGAATTCATTTTTATAATTAACACAACTTTCCATTTTCGGAACAATATTTTTGTTTAATTTTAAATTTTTATATGCTAATTTTGAACTTCTAGTTTTAAAGTTTTTCTTGGATATTTAGGTTGGATTAAGTCAATAACAGTCTTCTCTGTTATATCCAACATATACGGACAGCCACAGCACACGCCAGGACTAAGAATCTTGCATTTTCCGTACAGTGCTTCTGTAGTAGTTTCTACCAAAATGAGCATACATAGCGTGAATAATTACATGGATCCTAAGTGAGTTAATCTTCTGAAACNTTATGGTGAGATGATATAAACACATCCGAATTCGGATCCTCACAAGAGAAAGAAACCATCCGGGTCCATCCGAAAAGTCTTTTTCTGGCTATGTTATATATTATTGTATTTTATAACGAAGAAATAAAAATGAATAGTTCATGATAAACATACAACTTAAAATTAAGCTACATAATTATTATTATTATTTTGTTTTTAATTATAGTAATTTTAATTGCAAGTTGCAAACATGAACTAAAGTAATAAATCCTAAAGGTAGCAATTAGCGATACAAAAGTAATAATTTCTTACATAACAATTTTACATATACACTTCCACCGGTTTATAGAACTGAGACATTATAAATATATTTTTAGTAACTGAATTTTTTGTATAACTTAGTATTTATTACTTATTTGGTACAACGTAATAATACGGCATGCACTGTAAACAGAATAATAACGAAAACACCGAACAAACTTTGTGCATGACAAAACATAAATCTAATATTAAATGCAAACCCATCTCGGGTGTAAAAAATATCACAGATTTTTTATGTAAACAAGCCTCTTACAACTGCACTTCGACCTGTTTATACAACTCTGATAATATAAATATATCTTAAATAAGTGCTTTTTTGTATCGGTTATTAAAATAATCTTTAAACTACAACAATAATTTAAAACGTGAAAACAGATTTTTTATGTAAACAAGACTCTTACAACTGCACTTCGACCTGTTTATACAACTCTGATAATATAAATATATCTTTAATAAGTGCTTTTTTGTATCAGTTATTAAAATAATTTTTAAACTATAACAATAGTTTGAAACGTAAAAGGAGATTTTTACATTTTATGCATATCATGTACATTATTAATGCATATGCATGATATTCAGAAATGCATACGAAATGTATGCATAATCATACATATCACATGGATAACCTAAATATATAATATTCGAAGTTTTTAAAAAGAAACTTTTTAAAGACTTCGAATCGTTCTTTCCTCAATTATTGAAAGACAACGTTTCACAATAAAAATTTCTTAAATATTCGATTCTCCGAACTTTTAACAATTGTTATAAATACAGGCGCGGAAGAGGCTATTAAGCAAAGTCATTGTCGTTACGGTCGATTGTAACGGAAATTGTGAAAAAATGTTTAAAAATTTTGTAACGTTTTCTTTTGTATATTTTTACATTGTTCAACATTTACATTTCTTCTTGGATTTTTTAAATAATAACAAACGGCTTTGAATATTTGGTTATAGTCAACGATAAACTCGTTTCAAATTATTCATTGCTGATAACTTTACCCAATGTGAATAACATTTACGAAATTTACTCGAATAATATAAACGGTACTTGATTTGCATAGAAAGACGAATAACTGCTGAATAATTTTATAGAAATGTCATTTCACGTGTAAATGATTTATTTCTATATTTTAAATTTTGCGTTATTATGCTTATAATAGGGGAAATCGGTGTCTATTTCGTTTAATATTTCAAAATGAGGTAACGATAAAAAAATAAAATTTGTAAAATTAGCTGTTACAAAGACACGAATGATGATAAAATTTAATAGTTAAAAGCAAGAGTGGATCTAGGTTAGGGTTTATTAAAGTCCAATGGTGTCTCAGTTTTAGTTAGATTAAAAATCTTTACATTGATTAAGATAAAACAAACAATACGATAAATTATCATTATTATTATATTANTTATTACACAAAATTTAAGTAAAGCTTAACATGCCGATCTTGCCCCGGTCTCCCCTAACCCTCCACAATAGAGGCATTCTGTGTCATTTGTCTTGCTGAAGGGCCTGTTTGTCGTCTTTGTGGCAATAAAGTCTGTCTCCGAAAATACTTCTAGATTTATAGGCAATATTCATGGTCATCCTTAAACTAGACGGGTACCCCATCTTGCCCCCAACGTACAGTTTTCATACTGGCTGCAGACACAGGTAAACTTTATTTCAAAACTAAACAATTACAGTCTTAAAGGTTACTTCGAATACCATAATATCTTCATCTAAAAGGTAATGTGTAAGTTTACAATAATACTTTGTAGAAACTTTTTAGTAGGCGTAAAATTAGATGAAGTGTGCTGAAACATGAAAAATGTACGTTACTTCCAAACAAAGAAAGCAATTTGGACGTTCTCTCGCTCCATGATCCCTTTCGAGGTAGATGTTTAGTTCACCAAATGACAGCTAGATTAAAGCGCATTAACCACAAATAAACAGACGTCCCCATCTTACTCCATGACCCTGTCTTTCATCACCTTTACCTATATTTTTTCTAATTATTATAAAATTAGTTTGCAATAACAATTTTACGGTTTGTTCTAATATTCAAGTAAATTAAAACACCACAACTTCATATTATAACAGTAAAGCAAAGTAAAATAGGGAAATATCAATAGTTAATATAATAATTATTTAAATTATATTTGTTACTTATTTATTAAATATCGCAACCAGAACAATGCTTTTTAAAATATTTGTAGCAAAGACAATTTTTTAAATACTATCTGATCGTTGACACCGAAAAAGTTCGATATTGAAATAATTGTACAATAGACCCCCTATAACGCGGGTTACTATAATACGGATTCATATAACGCGGCGAAAAAATTGCCACAGTATTCGTATAAAGACCCTAAAAGGAACGCGTAAAACGTCATCGCCGACTCGGGTCGCGACAGGATTAGTCGAATCTGGACCAATAGTAGATGAGCAGTCGAACTACTTACATGCTACAGAGAGTTTAGACACGTAAGTTGAGTTTACTATCGTCTGTACAGTATTATTATCGTCTGTACAATATTAACTTAATTTATTTTAACTTTATTATAATTATATATATATTTTTTCCGCCGTCTGNCCTTTGCATATTTTTGTAGAATTTTAAGTACATGAAAAAGCATTTTTAGTTAGAATTATATTAGCGACGAATCTTTACGTTAGTTTTATAATACCTTTTCTTTGCATTTTCACGAAACTTCAAGGTTTTCCGAACAAAGATGACACGCTAAACCTTTTTACCTTGAAGTATACTTTACGTAATTGACAGAAAGTTTTATTAAATATACAAATAATCACTCAACACATGAGGGAAAAAATATTTATTATATTTAACGCTAGAATAGACTCTTTCTGTATTGTATTAAAGTTTTTCTCTTAAGAATTTAGTTGTTGAAAGTATACGTTACATAATTTAAATAACATTTATAAAACTTGACAATTAATATGAGAAATTATTATTATGAAAATATTTATCAAATAAATATATTTAAACCTCGCAAATCTCCACATACGTTTACCAAGTCGAGTGAATAATTTAAACAGATAATAATTTGTTAGACATAACTGTTTAGTTGTGTCTAACTGACTTATGACTTATTTATGACTATTTACATCGCATCTGTAAATAGTCATAAATCTGGAACATATTTTAAATTTTAACTATAACAATAATTAAATTTAATGTTTCAAACTTTGAATTACTATCAAACTTTCTTGCACGTAAGTTACTTAATAATAAAATAACGAATTATAATGTAAAAAGTATGTCAGATGTCAGATGTGTGATTGAAGTGTTCATTTTTGAATTTTTATGCGTTTGTTTTTTTTTAAGAACATCAAAATATTTTGAGGTATAAATTATTACGCTTTGATAAGTGAATAAGGAGAAAAACAGTAAAAGTAGAAAAATGCAATTTGTGCAAAAATATTTCATGTCCTACATATAAAGTAATAACTTCGTGTCAGAATGTTTGGCAAGCACATTTGCAATTATAATAGTTAGTAATGATACATTATACGCTAATTAATGCTGATTTACTAAAATGCTTTCGCCAATTCGTTCAGTGTAAACTATCACAGTGATAACGATAAATGATTTACATGGATTAAATCGTTTAATGCGTTGTAAGTTAACTACAACGATAGTCACTTGAAAATAATCAGTACAAAAAAAATTTTGTTAAACAAGATTAATTAATAAGTAACTGGTTTATTTTACAGCTGGGTTTTTCCTATAATAAACAAGGGAAGAAAGCAAATTTTGAAAGAAGAAGATTTACACGGAGCCTCGCAATATCACACCTCACAGTATCTTGGGGATCTACTTCAAAAGTAAGCTAACTATTTAGTTTTGAATAGCCATAATTCAGTTATTATTTCCTAATATTTTAGCTTCATTTATGATTTTTTCATGTTTAACAAAATAATTAGACAAAATCTAATATTGTTTAATTTATTTTATTTTTTCCACACATTGTTACTTCTGTAATGAAACACTTATGTTTGACGTTATAGAAAGTTATAACAAGTACGTACATAGTTGATTCATAGTAAACTGTTAATTGAACTTACATCTACAGCAATAATGCAACTTTCTCTACATTTTGTTAAAATTTCGTGACTGAAGTTTTTTAATGTCAAAATAATCTACAATAGACGTTATTTTAGTCGTTATATCGCAAGATTTAATCATCCTGTCAAAATAATTCGAATATTTTCAAACATTTTGATGAGTCCAAGTTGAGCAGTTAATGAGGCAGCATACCACTTTGGGCGATAAAAAATTGCATCTTACGTGACTAAAAGTCTCTGAAATCGTCAAGAAACTTCGCCAAGTTTTGTCTTAGCACTGGTTGTCTCATTGTGATCCAAATCTTCGACAGGCTCGCTAAGAAAAACCAATTATTGTCCACAGGGTAAACAGATCTGAAAAAGTAACAGAAAAAACATCAAATAAAATAAATAATATAGTTTGACTAATGTTTTTTAATAAAATGAAATACTCGATAAAGTTTTAATCAAATTAATATTACTAAATCATTTTGATGATTAAATAGGTCGAAAACAAAATAGAGCAGGCACCATTAATCACGGCATTTTACAAATGATATACATAGAAATATTATTTACTGAAATTACCCTAAAACAAGTATAACTTTTGTCATTCTAATTAAAACGAATTCAAGTGCAGCCACCTGATTTTCCCTTTTAATTTCCTCTCTACCAATGACAAAGTTAATAGTTTGTAAGCAATTTGACATTTGTGAAAGATTTATTGTATTTTCTGTTATAAAATCAGTGAAACAAACTATTTAAAAGTTTGTTTTTGCAGTCAGCTAACTTATCCTACTGTTTAACACACTGTATGATTTTCTTTTTCATTCCTATAAACGTGTGAATGATTAACTGAAATCATTCTATATATTGCATCGAATAACATAAATTTGAGGAATTAATGTGTGTTGTGCATTATATCTGTTATACAACAGTTTTGTGTTATTTAAAAGTGTAATTATTAATTTTTTTATGTAAGTGTTGATATTAAAATACTGTTTTAGTGAATTAGTTATAAAATTCTGATTAAATTGAATATTTTTGAAATTATTATATATAGTTTAAATTAATGGATAAGTAAGTAGTTTAGATAATAGTTTAGNTGGTGGAGGTCCGCAGCGATTCTGACGTGCAAATCGATCGTCAGACCTTGGTATAGGGGCGAAAGACTAATCGAACCGTCTAGTAGCTGGTTCCCTCCGAAGTTTCCCTCAGGATAGCTGGTGCTCGATCGGAATCAGTCTCATCCGGTAAAGCGAATGATTAGAGGCCTTGGGGCCGAAACGACCTCAACCTATTCTCAAACTTTCAATGGGTGAGAAGTCCGGTTTACCCGACTGAAGCCCGGACGATTCTCAGGATGTGAGTTATATCAAAAACGTAAAATATTTGAGTAGCCTAAGACATAACCAAAGATTACAGCGCCACAGCAATGGCGAAAATTTAAATTTGTCGACTGGAATTCCTTCGGATAAACGACGCTCTACTGTATTTTCTCCAGATCTTTCGCCATGCCGGTGACCTGTTTCTATAATTATTGCTACTCGGAGAAGTTAGAAGTTTAACATAAAAAAGACCAGACGCTGGGGCTAAAGTTTTTATCTTATAACAGAAGGTAAAATTTAATAATTTCATTTTAGCGTAATAATGTAATTCACGAAATACTTAAATACATAAAACTAAAATTAAAATAACAAATTAGAAACAAAAATAGATTGTTGGAAAGCAGTTTCTAACGCACAAAGTAATAAATAGAGAAAGAAACGTATATATGAGTCAATCCGAAAAGTCTTTTTCTGGCTATGTTGCTGTATTATTGTATTTTATAACGAAGAAATAAAATTGAATAGTTTATGATAAACATACAACTTAAAATTAAGCTACATAATAATTATTATTATTCTGTTCTTAATAATAGTAATTTAAATTGCAAGTTGCAAACATGAATTAAAGTAATAAATCCTAAAAGTAGAAATTAGCGATACAAAAGTAACAAGATTTTATAACTATTATACATCTACACTTCGACCGGTTTATACAACTCAACATTATAAATATATTTTTAATAACTGAATTTTTTGTATCAGTTATTATTTATTATTTATTTGGTACAATGTAATAATACGCAATGTACGGTGAACAGAATTAAGACGAAAACACCGAACAATGTTTGTGCATGACAAAACATAAATCTAATATTAAATGCAAACCTATTTCGAATGTAAAAAATGATATCACAGATTTTTTTTATATAAACAAGACTCTTACAACTACACTTCGACCTGTTTATANTCGGCGATAAAAAATTGCATCTTACGTGACTAAAAGTCTCTGAAATTGTCAAGAAACTTCGCCAAGTTTTGTCTTAGCACTGGTTGTCTCATTGTGATCCAAATCTTCGACAGGCTCGCTAAGAAAAACCAATTATTGTCCACAGGGTAAACAGATCTGAAAAAGTAACAGAAAAAACATCAAATAAAATAAATAATATAGTTTGACTAATGTTTTTTAATAAAATGAAATACTCGATAAAGTTTTAATCAAATTAATATTACTAAATCATTTTGATGATTAAAT
Organism: Centruroides sculpturatus; assembly: GCF_000671375.1. Lineage (NCBI taxonomy): Eukaryota > Metazoa > Arthropoda > Arachnida > Scorpiones > Buthidae > Centruroides > Centruroides sculpturatus. The sequence continues at coordinate 32,558 of NW_019385578.1, forward strand.
AGGTCGAAAACAAAATAGAGCAGGCACCATTAATCACGGCATTTTACAAATGATATACATAGAACTTTTATTTACTGAAATTACCCTAAAACAAGTATAACTTTTGTCATTCGAATTAAAACTAATTCAAGTGCAGCCANCTGTGACAAATCTCTATGTAGCTGAATAGTAACTAAACTGCTAATTACATCCCGATTAAACATCAAGGTTTTCTGAACAAAAATAACGCGCTAAGCATTTAAATATTAAACTAAATACTGTATTATATATCATCTGATAGATGTATAGACTTGGTGAGTAAGACTACGTATGCATCGTACAGATAATTGTAGACTTGAGAAATTATTTGAGAATGGACAGGAAAGAGACAAGTAATCCATTCGATACAGCTGGTGTTTTCTCTCGAATATTTTTCTGGTATGTGTTATTATTTTACCTGATTAATAAGTAAAATCTAAATATATAAAATTGCTTGTCCTGACTGACTCATTCACTCACTGATTCATCATCGCCCAGAGCAAACCGCTGAACCTAAAGAGGTAAAATTTGGTATACGGTTAGGGTACGTCATGAAAACGTACACTAAGAAGCGATTTTTCGAAATTTCCTTGTGGGGGAACAGAGAGACAATTAAGTCTTAACCGGCTTCTACTGTGCTATTTTAGATGCGATATTTTGTTACGTTTCGTCTTCATTAAGTACTTAAGTATATTAAATTAATAACATTTCAGACATTGTTATAAATACAGTAGAACCTCTATTATCCGAATTTTCGATTATCCAGATTGTTCAAAATAAACAAAAATTTTACGAATTTGCCGATTTGCACTTGGCGAATTACGACACTGTTTATGTTCGTGATGGAATGCATAACTTTTTTTGTTTCAACAACGTCTCACTCAGTACAGCGTTCATAAACTCTTAAATATATTTTTCGTCGTAATAAAAATATAACTTAACATACGTATTTATAAATAATTTATATTCAAATTGTATCATTTCTATGACCAACGGTGGCGTAAAGGATAGACGACATGAACCACTGCCTATGCCTCGCACCTCGAAGGTGTATGCGTTACTTAAAAGCTGCGAACGCGACGAAAAAATTTTGCGCCACAAGATGGTTTTTTAAACAATATGCAGTATGTTATCGCTGGTCAATAGTAATCCCGCGGGCAACAGCTGTTACCCGCGGGCGATGTCGCGGGTAACACCTAGTATACTATACTTACAAAAACAATACGCGTATTTCCGTATATGAAAATTATTTTTCCAAAACGTAGAAAACCAGTAAGCTAACTGTGACGACTTGATGCCATTAAATTAGATTTAAATAGAATGTAAAATAAGAAAAATAAAACTAACAAATAAAAATTAATGAAATAAATTAATTACATTTCTTTACCTGGAAAAATACGAAAATATGATACAGTATATTCAAAGCAGATTAGCTGACACAAAAATCTACGTAAAATAATAGATTTTTTTTTAAATTAACGGAAAGAAAATTTTTTAAATTTATTAACAAAAATAGACGTTTCTGAATTAGTTGCCCATAAGATGCCTCTTTAAAATATACAAATTCAAAGTTGATTATCTCGATAACCGCACTAAAATCTTAACAAAACTTATACCACTTTTTAATGTTAATATTAATAACTGATACCTCGAGTTTCAACGCTTTCGTAAGAAAATGACATTTGGCACCGACTACCTCAATAGATAAGTGACATTTGAAGTAAAGAAATAATTTATTTAAATTGAATAATTTTAAAAAAAATCGCATCTACAGCTACCTACTAAGTGATGAATTGCTTAAAGTTAAAAAAATTTTGACACTTTGAATTATGTAAGAGTTCGATTGTTCAACATCCAAGAAAAAAATTTCTTTTCATACAGAGAGCAAGTGCCTTGGCTTGCCTTGCATTAAATTATAACTATTTCAATATTTTGAAGTATGGAATTCTATACTTGCAAAAATATGAGGTATGGATTCTTCCATATCTTCCATAGTGGAAACGACACCCATGTGAGAAATTATTTTATGGTTGATTGTAACGGTATTGTGAAAGAACGTTTATGAAAAATTATCATAAATAATATAACGGTTGTTTCTTTAAAAATATTTTTTATTACGTGATGCTACAAATAATTTTAACTTTATCTTGATATCCCTTGATACTTTTTTCTGAGAAATTTAAGCAATTCGTTATAAATTTTTTTAACGTAGGAAATTATTATTTTTTAATATATTTATCAAATCGCAAGTAATTCTTTTTTTGCATATTTTTGTAGAATTTTAAGTACATGAAAAAGCATTTTTAGTTAGAATTATATTAGCGACGAATCTTTACGTTAGTTTTATAATACCTTTTCTTTGCATTTTCACGAAACTTCAAGGTTTTCCGAACAAAGATGACACGCTAAACCTTTTTACTTTGAAGTATACTTTACGTAATTGACAGAAAGTTTTATTAAATATACAAATAATCACTCAACACATGAGGGAAAAAATATTTATTATATTTAACGCTAGAATAGACTCTTTCTGTATTGTATTAAAGTTTTTCTCTTAAGAATTTAGTTGTTGAAAGTATACGTTACATAATTTAAATAACATTTATAAAACTTGACAATTAATATGAGAAATTATTATTATGAAAATATTTGTCAAATAAATATATTTAAACCTCGCAAATCTCCACATACGTTTACCAAGTCGAGTGAATAATTTAAACAGATAATAATTTGTTAGACATAACTGTTTAGTTGTGTCTAACTGACTTATGACTTATTTATGACTATTTACATCGCATATGTAAATAGTCATAAATCTGGAACATATTTTAAATTTTAACTATAACAATAATTAAATTTAATGTTTCAAACTTTGAATTACTATCAAACTTTCTTGCACGTAAGTTACTTAATAATAAAATAACGAATTATAATGTAAAAAGTATGTCAGATGTCAGATGTGTGATTGAAGTGTTCATTTTTGAATTTTTATGCGTTTGTTTTTTTTTAAGAACATCAAAATATTTTGAGGTATAAATTATTACGCTTTGATAAGTGAATAAGGAGAAAAACAGTAAAAGTAGAAAAATGCAATTTGTGCAAAAATATTTCATGTCCAACACATAAAGTAATAACTTCGTGTCAGAATGTTTGGCAAGCACATTTGCAATTATAATAGTTAGTAATGATACATTATACGCTAATTAATGCTGATTTACTAAAATGCTTTCGCCAATTCGTTCAGTGTAAACTATCACAGTGATAACGATAAATGATTTACATGGATTAAATCGTTTAATGCGTTGTAAGTTAACTACAACGATAGTCACTTGAAAATAATCAGTACAAAAAAAATTTTGTTAAACAAGATTAATTAATAAGTAACTGGTTTATTTTACAGCTGGGTTTTTCCTATAATAAACAAGGGAAGAAAGCAAATTTTGAAAGAAGAAGATTTACACGGAGCCTCGCAATATCACACCTCACAGTATCTTGGGGATCTACTTCAAAAGTAAGTTAACTATTTAGTTTTGAATAGCCATAATTCAGTTATTATTTCTTAATATTTTAGCTTCATTTATGATTTTTTCAAGTTTAACAAAATAATTAGACAAAAACTAATATTGTTTAATTTATTTTATTTTTTTCACACATTGTTACTTCTGTAATGAAACACTTATGTTTGACGTTATAGAAAGTTATAACAAGTACGTACATAGTTGATTCATAGTAAACTGTTAATTGAACTTACATCTACAGCAATAATGCAACTTTCTCTACATTTTGTTAAAATTTCGTGACTGAAGTTTTTTAATGTCAAAATAATCTACAATAGACGTTATTTTAGTCGTTATATTGCAAGATTTAATCATCCTGTCAAAATAACTAGAATATTTTCAAACATTTTGATGAGTCCAAGTTGAGCAGTTAATGAGGCAGCATACCACTTTCGGCGATAAAAAATTGCATCTTACGTGACTAAAAGTCTCTGAAATTGTCAAGAAACTTCGCCAAGTTTTGTCTTAGCACTGGTTGTCTCATTGTGATCCGAATCTTCGACAGGCTCGCTAAGATAAACCAATTATTGTCCACAGGGTAAACAGATCTGAAAAAGTAACAGAAAAAACATCAAATAAAATAAATAATATAGTTTGACTAATGTTTTTTAATAAAATGAAATACTCGATAAAGTTTTAATCAAATTAATATTACTAAATCATTTTGATGATTAAATAGGTCGAAAACAAAATAGAGCAGGCACCATTAATCACGGCATTTTACAAATGATATACATAGAAATATTATTTACTGAAATTACCCTAAAACAAGTATAACTTTTGTCATTCGAATTAAAACTAATTCAAGTGCAGCCACCTGATTTTCTCTTTTAATTCCCTCTCTACCAATGACAAAGTTAATAGTTTGTAAGCAATTTGACATTTGTGAAAGATTTATTGTATTTTCTGTTATAAAATCAGTGAAACAAACTATTTAAAAGTTTGTTTTTGCAGTCAGCTAACTTATCCTACTGTTTAACACACTGTATGATTTTCTTTTTCATTCCTATAAACGTGTGAATGATTAACTGAAATCATTCTATATATTGCATCGAATAACATAAATTTGAGGAATTAATGTGTGTTGTGCATTATATCTGTTATACAACAGTTTTGTGTTATTTAAAAGTGTAATTATTAATTTTTTTATGTAAGTGTTGATATTAAAATACTGTTTTAGTGAATTAGTTATAAAATTCTGATTAAATTGAATATTTTTGAAATTATTATATATAGTTTAAATTAATGGATAAGTAAGTAGTTTAGATAATAGTTTAGATAATAGTAAGATAGTAGTTTATAACATAATAAGTACTTTTGTCATTTATAATGAAATTGTCACTACTGATATTGTGGTTTTCACTGGTGGCAAAGCCATTAGTTTCAGACAGTAGGTTGAGACCAAAATTGGAAATTGAAATTTCACCGAGTGCCAATAATATCAGTTTAACAATTCGAATCGTCTTTTGAAATGTTCTAAAAAGACTGAAATATTTTGTATATTTTTATCTTTTTAACTTGTACTACTGTACTTAGTTCACTGTGTCCCCCTAAAATGGCGCACCATAAATGGCGCATCATAGCTGGTTCGATGGCCAGACGTTATATACTTGTTAAGCTCTTGTTGTTGAGGCTCTCAGTTTTTTCCAGCAAGAAAGCATAGAAAGTTCAAAAGTTCTCCTTCTCTACAAGCGTTTTTCAGATTTATATGAATATACCATTTCAAACCCTGATAGATAGTAATGCCCAAGTATTTCATACTGTTGGTGTATCTTATCTTAGTACTTCCTTCATTTATCGAGTTTGGTTTTTTGAGTTGGGTCCCTTTGGACATTAACATGCAGGTGGTCTTACTTGGTTAATGGATAATTTACTTTGTACTAAATAAATGAATAGTAATTAATAATATAAAATATGTTATAAGATCGTATAGCAAATATATTTATAAGAAATTTTCAAATTATCAATATACACGTAATTTATTTTTGTTTTAGATAGAATTTACAAATTATAAAAAGTGGATTTAGTGGATAAACATTTACGGTGCAAACTAAAATATTCAAAATGCAAAAATATTAGAATTTAGTATCTAACAAAATTTTTAATAAGTTATATTTAATTTTTCGACAGCAAACATCTGAAAGCGAACATTGCATATGTCTATGATTTGTTTATGCGTGCTATTTACTCTGTCTTACAATGAAATATTATGACTTGACTCTGTTAATATTACATTCGTCTTTTGTCGTATAGTAACGTGCAGAGAAACACACCATATTTTTGTTGTGGCTCGAGATCATAACAAATCACTCGTCCAATAATGTTCAGATTCGCAAGATATTAGCGTGGCCAGTTATTACTGTACATTCTAGATTTTGTGGTATTGCATTAAAAATTTCAGAAAATAAAATAGCATTTATAAAGCCCTGAACATTACTTTAAAAAAGTTGAATAACATTTAATGAAATATTGTTTTTAAATTAAATGCCTCATCCAAATTTCTTTTTCAGAGAATGGAAAAGAGAATTGCAGAAGAAAAATCCGAGCATACTGAAAGCTACCTTACGTTTTGTTGGTTGGAAATACTTGATGGTAATACTACTTGTACTAATTCAGGTATTATGACACCCGATTATAAGGAGGTGAAGTTACTATTAAAATAATTGAAATAACTGATATTTATGTATACTTACAGGAAACAGCTGTAGTTACAGGTCAAGCATATTTTTTAGGATCAACAATATGTTATTTTGAAAACAGACAGGAATGGAATCACTACAACGTTTATGTTACAATTGCAGGATTCTTTGCTGCAACTGCGATTTATTCGTTTACGCATAATACTAATCTGTTTATGACAGAATATTATTCAATGAAACTGAAGGTAGCTTTCTGCACTCTTGTTTATAGAAAGGTAAATAACAATTATAATCTATTTTGAGTAAAGTATTACTTTTATATTATTCATATATGGTGTATTGTGATTAAGTAGATCGGAAAAATTTTAAAAAATGTTCTCTGTGAAAAAATTTTTCTAGCACTCGTAGATTTTCAATTTTGTTTTTCAAGATAATTTGATTGAAGTTGTGTAGAAATGAAATATAACTTAATATATTGAAAAATTTTGAATAACCATCATTATCTGCTTAAGTTTCTATTTATTTTCTTCTCGAACATACTTTAATACAGTAATACTTTGCTTTTCCTTACTTTTGTGGACGATACCTTGCTAAAAGTAACTGACAATTCAAACGTGTGAGACTATTGCATTTCATCAAAATTAACAGTAAATAATATGAATCAGAATGTTACACTTTATGTGTTTTTATATTAACTTTATAAATATAATTATTTCAGTTGTTTCTGCTACCGTCATTGGTTAAAAATATACAGGATAAGGCAGAGAAACGGGAGGTTTCAAAGTCGATTTTTCTATGTACTAATTGAATAGAAGAAACTACGTGAACGATGGTATGTTGTCAAGAACAAGTAGTAATTTTGATGTAATGAATAGCCATTCATTACTTTCACCATTAAGGCATTTTTTAAATATAATGATTGCATAATGGCCTCAGAATGGTTATTTCGCTGTCATTTTAAAATCCATTAAAATTGTCATGTCATTATGACATGAATTGAGAGCTTTCAGGAAAGTTGTTCTGTAGCAAAAACGCCTCCGAGTACAGTAAGAATCGGACACCCTAGAAATTTTCGTGAATGTGAGAATCGCTATCGAAGTTAGTCCACAGAACTTAGCAATCTTCTTTGTAGTTTGACGGTATTAACGCAATAATTAAGTAGAGGAAAAGTGGTATTATGGAACCACTCCATTTCGAACTGATAATAAAGGCAAACTGTATCGGATTGTGGCTGAACTGCACTAGGCAGACATCCATTGCAAAGGATGTCTGCCTAGTGCAGTTCAGCCTATGGATTTGATTATGGTAGAGAAACCCATTTTACTTCAGTTAAACGGTTGTCCGTAGTGAATCAGCAAATTTATGTTTTTTACAATTTGAAGATTTGAATGTTAAGTGAATTCAATTATTTTTAAAATATAAATCGTATAGTTGTAGGTTCACTGGTGCATGTATTTCGTTCCAAACACTTCGGGACATCACAAACGTGAACATCATACATATTAATCTGTGTGATGTTCTCATTTTTTAAAATTCGGTCTTGACAGACATAAGTTAATTCAAGATGGCGATTTCATTGGTGCTTTTAATATAGACCCCATTGGTGCATATAATATGGAACCCAACTCCTCTGAACTGTATTTGCAAGCAGACATTTGTCCGGAGCAATTTGTGAAAAAGACAATAGGTAGAAAGCTCACTCTTCCTGACAATATCGAAAAAGAGCTGCTGGAATATATATTGTTGGTGAAGGTTATATTTTTCTATTATAAATGCATTTTTTCGATAAAATACATTGGAGTAAATAATTTGTAATTATTTCACATTTTTCGTTCTTTCCTATTTGTTTTTTGATACATTAAAGTATTTTTTTAAAACATACAGTAAAGTTCCATATTACCACCCGATTTTCTCTAAGCCTACATTTTGACTTTTTTACAAAAGCCTTCAAAAACCATACTTATAGTTACACTAACGAAAAATACAATTAGGATCATTTAGTTTAATAGTTACCAGTACTTTTCGCACAAAAAATGTGGGTGTAGTTATGATACCTTGTTTACAATTCACTATAATAAAAATGGGGTTCCATAATACCACCTTCTCCCATATATTTCTTGTCGTTAATGATCAGACATGGTTACAACAAGATGCAGCTTACAAAACCAAAATATCAATAACTGCTGTAAGAAGTTGTTGCCTATAAAGTTATCTCTAGTAATAGTGACATTTTTTGGTTCAGAAAATTGTCGCCATGTGATTATTTTGTGAAGATATTTGAAAAAAAGTAGAGATTAATTTCCTATACAGTAATTCTGAGCTTTAAGTCAGAATTCGAGAAAAAATTACCAGAATACTGTTAGAATCGTTTTAACGTTCATTGGTTAATATGTACCCAATAGTAGAGGAATGTCCGCGAAAAGATTGAGCTAACCTAAAACATGTCGTTCACTAGAAATAAAATGCATTTAATTACTTTTAACGTGATACACCTGTAATTTGTTTTATATAAACCATCTTCTTAGGTATTTATAATGTTTCGTTTTTCATTCTCATCTTATACAATTGTTACAGGCTAAAAATTGTTGTCTTATCACTCCTAATATTCCACATTTTGGAAATTTGTAAAGTAATTCTTAGTGATTTTCTTCATTGATTTAACGTTCTTTTCAAGTATATTTTCACGTAATTCACTGCTCTCACATTAGTAATCAGCTGTAAAATGACCATTTTTTTCTTAAAAAGGAAATGCTTTCTATGTCGAAGTTCTAAAGACGGAAAATACACAAAATCTTGAATCAAGTGCCTGAGATTTGCTGTAGACATACAACGAAGAAGAAACAAATTTGTTAGAACATGTACTGAGTTCAATTAATTTAGTTTTATAACAATATTTTAACAATAAAAATTGTTTTGAGTTCTAAAATTTGAGTTATTTTAAAAAATCCAAATTTATAGAAACAAATATCACAATAAAAAATATATCAACTTCTAAATTTAATTCATTATTTACATGGATTATTGTCTAATAAAATTAATTTTGTCAAATTGCGTGAGTGAACAAGTATTAGAAAATTTAATCCATTAGTTTCTTTAAAGAATTCACTGAGAATTATACTCGTATTTTTAAATGATATTTAATATCATATACTTTTCTAAAAATATTTATTTTATATGAAACTTTCATATGCAGGCAATTAGGTTAAGTTCTTCGTCTTTGGAAAAATCAAATGTGGGACAAATGGTAAATCTTCTAGCAAACGACGTTGGCAAATTCCAGAACGTAAGTTAAAAATAATTTTCTAAACAATAATACATTTAATGTTTATACGTAAACCGATATATTTTGTGTATATATTATAATGGCTGAATCAGTATTAACAACTTTAGAATGACAAATAAAGGTAATTCTGACAAGAGGAAAGCGCAATGAAGCATGGTTTCAGTGGGATCTCTCTTAAAGCAACAATGATCATTTCAAAATGAAATTCAATAGAAACAGTTTGTAAGAATTACAGTAAAGCGTCGATTATCCGAATCAATTGGGGAATGGGGTTGTTCGGAAAATATTCTTATATAATCTTAGAAGTCTCCTCAACAAAAACATGTATAAATTGTACAATTATAATCAATAGAAATAGAGAAAACTGAATACTGACATCAAGCAGTCATATTTATGATCACTTTTAAAAACATATGCTCAGACAATCACTTATATTTTCCTTTGTTTCTGTCACAGTGGAATGTATGTGGTATAATAAGCTTCACTAAACTCTAATGACAAAATGTTTAACTAATATAATTGTTTAGCAAGCGAAAAAACAGAGCTGTGTCTCATTCTTTGGAAGGAAAATTGCATGTAGTATATGACACACGGCATCCCAAGAGGCATTGACGACGTGTTGATTCTTCTGAGGGCCGCTCAAGAGCCGATCTTGAACTCGAGGGCAACCACCTACTAAACGACATTATCAATTGGGGCCGACATTCATTATATCGCCAACCGGACGAGGTTGATCTTCCCGGCTTTTTCTCAGATGGCTAAAAATAAGTGGGGTCTATCTTCTAATGCCATGAACGCAGTCTATGACTGCATATTCGTCCCCATTGTCACCTACGCATGCGCACCTGGGGCTGGACCGTGCGTAAAATCCACCCAAAGAGAAAATTAATTTCCTCTCAACGTCGTGCACTACTTAACATCACGAAAGTCTTCTGCACCGCTCCCAACAGTAGTATCCAGGTTATTACCAGAAAGCCCCCTATCGACTTAATCATTCTTCATCATCGTAAGTTTCATCTTATTCAGCATGGTGAATATATTGACAGTCCTCTATACCTTGACGCTCCTTACTGTTACAGACTTGAAAAACCATACCCTTTCCACCGTACTCTGAGCCCTGTCTATGATAATACCATCCACACCAAGAACTTCATTCTTACTAACATCGATATCTACACTGATGGTTCCAAGAACACCAACATTGTGGGCTGTAGCTTTGTGGTTTAGGTTAATAATCAGGAATCTTTCTTTCAATGCTATCGTCTTCATAATAATTGCACCATTTTTCAAGCTGAGCTGCTTGCAACTAAAATGACAGTCAGCTGGACCAACGACAATCTCACCGCTACATGTGCACACATGTAGCGGTGATTACCTCTCGGCCTCTCAGATCATTGACAGTAAAAATCTTCACCCACTAGCGACAGAAATCACGAATCTTATAAACATGGCCAGCAACAAGTTCACCATTTCCCTGGTTCGCGCACATCAGGGCAACATTGGAAATGAAAGGGCAGATGCCCTAGCTAAACTGGCCGCTGGAGACTCAACACTCCCTATTATTTATAGCAAACTCAGCAGACAAACTCTTCGTCATATCCTCTGGGAGGAAACTTTGCAGCAGTAACAAACTTCATGGATTAACAAAAAAACAGTATTACCTTTCAGTTCATCCCAGATCTCAAACATTTTTCACCCTTTACTGGTTTACCCCTAACTATTATTCTACCCAACTCCTCACTAACCATGGGAAGTTTGCGAGCTACCTCTCCAGGTTTACCAACAGGGACTCTTATCTCTGCCCTACTTGTCAAAAAGAGGATGGCACTTTGCACTACATATTTGATTGCCCTACCCTGGAACATGATCGACTGAACATCAGGCTACTGCTAAATGAGATGAATATTGACTGGCCTTGCAACCTCTCTGATCTACTGGTCAGTAAGGATATTTACCGTGCCTTCACAAGGCTTGCAAAAAGCCACAACAAGATTTCCCACACCACTATCACAAGTTAAGGTAGCTGGGTCAACATCATTGTCGTCTATGTATACTTTGTTATATCCAATAACTAATTTTTAATGTGTTCGGTGTAAGCAGTGCAGCACTTCTGCACTGATCTGTCACGCTTTCTTCTGTGTATTCACTTACTCAATGTAAATATTGTATATAATTTATTCTGTATATGTTCTCATCATTTCCTCTCATAATTGTATCTGTTTACTTTAATTCTAATTTTGATTTTCCCGATTTGTATCTGTATTACCTGTATACATATATATACATATATATATATGTAGGTGTATGTATGTATGTGTATATATTTGTGTGTGATATTTTTCATATTCTATTTCTATTCAATCCTGCCTGTATCTGTATTTATTGCATATGTACTCTATTCTCATTTCTTTCTGTATTTTGCATANTGTATACATATATATACATATATATATATGTAGGTGTATGTATGTATGTGTATATATTTGTGTGTGATATTTTTCATATTCTATTTCTATTCAATCCTGCCTGTATCTGTATTTATTGCATATGTACTCTATTCTCATTTCTTTCTGTATTTTGCATATGTATATCTTATTCAATTTTTCCACATTTTTACATTGTATATTATCCTAACCTATAATAACCTAACTGTAACCAATGTTATTCTTGTCACGTTTTTGTAACCTGGTAGTGCTTCCTGCGGAACCAGGTATGTAACACAATTTGTGTACCTCATAATAAATGAATGAATGAATGAATGCATGTGCGATGGGCATTTCTCTTTGATCATCCTTTTGGACAAGACCACGCCTATAGACTTGTGAGATAAGCAGTGGGTCAGGGGTTAATCTGGTCCTGACCACTTAATCTGCACAGGCTGGTAAAGCCCAATTTCAGAGTCGTTCGGATGGTTAGGAGAGCAAATCGAGTGGAAAGACCGATTGACATTTGATTCCACTGATAGTGACTGTCAGGGGCTAGAAAATGCTGACTTCTCCTTATCTCTCAAAGCTAGTTTTCACATCCCAATAAAGTGTCTATTGTGGAGAAATTTTTGGTCTGTTTCATCAAACTGAGTGCTTCTTGAACTAAATGTTAGGGATACAGGTCTGTTTTTGTGATCTTATTTAATTTCTGGTAATCAATAACTAGACACCACGATCCCACATCTTTCTTCTTGACCAATATTGAAGGTACCGACTATGGCGATTTAGAATGCTCAATTATTCCATTTTCTAATAATTCATCAACGATCTCATTCAATTGCTCTTGCTGAGCATTGGGTATGCAATATGGAAATTGATATATGAGAAAAACATTTCCAGTATTTATTTTGTGTTCTACTATCTGCGAATATCCTAAGTCATAATCGTGTGTTGCAAAAACATGTTTGTATTTTTATAAGAGGTTTAAGAGTGGTTGTTTTTTTCCGATATGGGACCAATCAAACAATTGACTAAATTCATCTTTGGTAAAATTCAGAGTAGATCGCTGATTAGTAGGATTCTGATTTTTTGGAGCGGTTTTCTCTTCTAAAGCCCTTAAGAAAGTTCCAACGTATTTACCCTTTGGTAGTAATCTAGGATGTGTGGAGAGGTTTGTTATTCGAATAGGTACTTGTCTCTTTTTTTTTTTTGTTTTTGCTAAAATGTCAGCATCTGCAATCACTTCTTGTTTAAATACTTTCTTGTTTAAATACAGAAGAGTCCCGAAAACTCAGCTTTGTGTGGACCGAAGAGTGGCCGAGTTTGTGAAAATGCCGGATAATCAGGAATGGGGTTAGAAAAGAATAAGTACGAGTGTTTCCTGAGAAAATACTGTACTATACTTGTATATATTGTTTGCTTGAGAATACAACAGAGAAAAACTGCCCAAATTCCTTTAAGCAAAGGAAAAGTATGTACTTTATGAAGGCATAGAGAATTTACTACATGTAAATGAAAACTAATGAATACACTGTGTACAGTAATTTACCCAATAAGACAGACCTCAGATAAATACTTTATGAGGCATAAAGTTGTCTATAATGAAAATGATTTAACTACGGGTTTTTTTTGCCCTGCCAGGGTGTGGCCGAGTTATCCGGACTGCCGGGTTATCGAGTGCCGAGTTTTCAGAACTTTACTGTACACCTGATTTTATAATTTCCAGTTTTTCTTTTTGTTTTATGCCTATGATTTTAGCCATAGTATTACCCTCGGTTAGACATGCAGGAAACAGCTGTCGACATGCCGTTTTAAAATGCATATACAGTGGTACCTCAGGATACGAACGCCCCAGCATACGAAATTTTCAGGATACGACATGAAATTCGAACATATTTTTGCTTCACGATACGAACAAAAACTCACCATACGACGTTACATTAGTTCGCATTTTTCATTTGTTTTCCTTACTACAGTTATTTTTTTAAATGTATTACTTGGCTTTAATACATGTAATCGTATGGGAAAAGTTGATTCACCTTACGACATTTTCATGATACGATCTCAGTTTCGGAACGGATTAATTTCGTATCCTGAGGTACCACTGTATTTTTTTTATGTATTAAATGCTGGAAAATAATGTCCTCAGTACTTTCCTTGAAAGTACTGGAAATTGCATTGAAAAAATTTCAAATTTCTATAAAAAAATTTTTTACAAGAAGCAACACTTAGGTTTAGGAGTAACCATAATATCTCGCGTGCCTAACAGAGGAAGTTTAATTAGTGCGACTAACCGAGGAGGTGGAACCGAGTTATAGTTCTAAACAATGCTCATTGCTTGATATCAGGTCTGTCATGTCCAATTGGAGCATAGTAGTCCTATAAACAGGATTTGCAAAGCCAATTAACGGCAAATAGGTCACCCATAGACTTAGCATTGAAAGTTTGATAGGTGGAGTTTCCTGGGAATATTTATTGCTAAATGGTTTTGAAATCGTGTTTATTCGAGTAAATACAGTCAAACAACTTTTCATTCTCAAATTAGAAGTAAAAAAAAACGATTAAAACAAGCGTGTTTATAGTGACTGTGTAAGATTTGCCGACATTAATGGGGAATAAAGTCTATCTCGCGTCAGAATGAGTTTAAGGGAAACTGCGTATATTGGCGGTGGCGAAGGAGGCGAATGAAGAACAAGTGTTTTACAAAAGAAAACCCGTTTATTAGTTCGAATTCATGCTTACATCAATATTGGACAATTCAAAATCTCGGTACTCCTGTGAATGGTGAAAGTTCGGGTGATCGGTCGCAGCCCGGGAGGACAAGAAGGATCACTGGACAATACAGATGTTCGTTGTTAAGCTGCGGCATCCTGGGTGATCGGCGGTTGCACAACACAATGTAAATCACAACGGTAGGCTTAATCCAGAGGAAACTCCTCTTCGACCTTGAAGTTCTAATTTTTATAGTTTTTCCCCCACTGTTCGCATTTCGGATTGGTCCTTCGCCCCATTCTTCGCTTCCCGATTGGTCTCTCCTTTGTCTCCAGGTGCAAGACGAAACTTTTTTGGGTCGCGGGATAGGTCCGATTCGAGGCGTCCATCTGATACCTCTTTGTCGACTCTACTCGGTGACTGTTTATAAAATAATAACACCTGCTCTCATATCTCAGGCCGTTATTTACCACTTTTTTGACGTCTAAGAATTTAACGATCATTTTAACTTTTCATCTATCAAAAATTTCCCTTTTTTTGTTCGAAAGGTTTATCTCGGCCAACATTTTATAGACACGCGAGTCAAAGATCTACCTGTTTATGAGCGCTCGTGCTAGAGTTTGTCTTCCACTAAGACCTTGACAGATAGTTTGACACATACTTGAACCGATCCGAGTCTCGTTGTTTACATTTTGTGTCGCTCAAGAATTTCACGGTTTACTGGAGTTCGAACCTCGTCTGGGAACCCACAACTGTATTCATAATTCGAAGTGATAATCTGAGATCTGAGGGGGCATGGCATTTTGCGCGAATTTTTCTGGCAATAGTTTTCACAAGTGGATTTAATACCAGACAAAAAAATTAACCAATTACAGCGTAAAAAAGTGTGCTATCGATGTTATCTGCCAATAATCTGCCTTTTTTCCTGTACTTGCTGTAGAATATTAGGAGGTGTATTTGTAGATATACTAAAGTATATCTACAAATACATAGATTCACAAGGGCCTCGGAGGTCATCGCCAAACTTCCGCGGGGTTGATATTGTCGTTGTTAATCTGTATATTCCCGAGAACGCCAAAAAGGGGGCAGTCTCTGTGTAGGGTCAACTTGACTATGTTCCTGGACTGCTAATTGCTATAATTTGCTCCTGAATTTTTGCCAGTCTACTCATTGATTGTAGGTTGTAGAGTTAGGATCATCTTTATTGTCTCCAGGGTTTTTTATAGTTTGTACTCTTGCTCGTTATTTCGCATTTAAACGTTCTATAGTTTCTTTTCTAATTGCTGCTTGCACCGTCTTATCGAAAGAATCAGGTTTCCGTGACATTACCTGTCTCTTTATCTGCTTATTGAGCCCACTCAAAAATTGCACCAGCAATCGTTTGTATGTTTCCGTTTATTGACACCTTTTAATAATTTCTTTCTCCCGTGCGTTCTCACTAGTTTGTTTTATAATCGTTTCTGATGCTAGAGTCTGTAATCGTACTGCATAAGTATGCATGCACTCATCCAATGCTTAAACACAAGCATGATATTTTTCCAAATATAAAAAAAAATTGTTTTTTAAAACTCTAGATCATGAGTCTCTTAAACTCACTGTGTTTCAATTTTTTTTTTCATCTTCGCATCCTTCCATGCAAAAACTCTATCTATCTCTGTCAATTTTAATTTGGCAACTCCCAAACACTGCACCTTTGCGTAATTGGTTAACTTAGCTATTTCATCTAGTAATTCGAGGAAATTGCTGACCTTGATGCCATTAGCATTTCCCGCAAATGAGGGTATCAGCAGATTCATGCCCCCAAGTCCACCTAACGTGTTACTTCCTGCTGTCTTTTTACGTGCACATCCTTCCACTCTTGCCTCCATCCTACTGCAATTTGTCTTTATTCTAAAATTTTCTCCCGCTCTGACACCACTGTGATCGGAGGGTCAGCAACTCTTCAAGGCTTTGTCAGGACTGACACTACCGTTTCTCGTTTGACACGGAAGCCGATATAGCATGTTGATTCGGATTCGACGTAGATCATACGAGCGATCAGATTCATGACGGAGATGGATTGAGAAACTGTGCACTGGAAGTACTACACTCAGGCTATAGGATTAATAACAAA
This sequence comes from Centruroides sculpturatus, assembly GCF_000671375.1. Classification (NCBI taxonomy): domain Eukaryota; kingdom Metazoa; phylum Arthropoda; class Arachnida; order Scorpiones; family Buthidae; genus Centruroides; species Centruroides sculpturatus. The sequence continues at coordinate 49,306 of NW_019385578.1, forward strand.
TAACCGTTGAATAACTTCAAAGAGAAAGGTTACAGGTTACATATCAGAATTAACCTAGATATTTAACGGAGCGGTCGCGATAAAAAGAGAAAGTTCATATAATGTTCGCGTGGAGATAAATATCTTTTGTAACGGATGTCCTGGTCAGTCTGGTGCAGAATCGTAAAGAAAAGGTAATAGTTTGTTTTAATTATTTAATATCTTAAAAACAGCAGAATTGAAAGAACTTGTTTATTTTTTCACACAGTTTTGTTAACTGTATTGTTAGGTTATAGATAAGCGATAATTCAAATGGTATTTCTTCAAATAGATAGATATTTCAAATGGCATCTCTTATCACTACACTTTAGAGGAATTGAACTCTGTGGCCTAATTTTTTTCAAAGAAAGCACGAAAAGAATCGCAGTTCATAGCACACATGTTGAAAATGCATTATGAAGATTGCATAAATTATTCCAACATCTAACCATTGTGAAAAATACTGAAAGAGAAGCGAACGTGCTATGTGACAATCAGCGATCTCGTTGCAAGTACAGTAAGATAAAGAAAACGTTACTAACCAATGTTTGCAAACTTTAATTAAATTAAAAGCATCTTACAATTCTGATATATTTTCCAGTGTTACCCACTGTTTGGCTCAAAAGAGAGAATTACCGGAATATTTTAATATTGTGAAACATAAAATACAATATAAATTTAAATACAGGTATCTGTCGTATATAACACAGTAGATACGTTCCGAAAAACTGTCGTGTTACATGTATCCATGCTATACAAAATAAAGTACTAATATAAAAGATAGGGTTAGCATCTAATAGTTAGCATAAGTATACTATTGTGAGAATTCGGGCTAGTTTATATTTCGACGATCTTAGTATTATATAATTTTTCTTCCAAGACAAGAGAGAATTATTTAATGAAAGAAATTCAACAAAAAATGTTTTTTGTTTAGTTTTTCCTGTAACATATCCGACAGGTAACACTTCTCTCACAGGTGAGAAATAATCAGATAAAACTACTCCTTTGTAATTTGTAACCGTTTTAGACTAGCGATGCCACGAAACAAAATTCGCTGCAAGTCCTGAAGGGATTTTTCGAGAAACGACTTTACAACATGTTTCAAGGATAAGAAAAACGTTTATATTTTTATTACTGTGGGAGAAAATTATTTTATAAGAACAAAATAAATTTTGAGGTTAAATTTAGATTTTGCTTTCTATTTAAATATTTCCAATACTTTTCATTGCAGAGGTATTCATGCTCACTGTAATCTTTACGCTGATGAAACAGTGAAAATAAACGTAAGAAAAATGAAAAAAACGCAGATACAAAATACACAGTAATACTTTTTTTATTTAGAATAATTATAACTTATAGGAGTTTTTAGAAAAAGTTAAATTCAAATATTTGCTATTATCAATATTATGAAAGAGTTTGGTAAAGGTACTGTCATTGTCAGAAATACCATTTTTCTATTTCAAAATAAAACTAGTTATTGCATACTTAATTAATATGCTCATCATTTACTTTATCATCTCCAAAATAATTATCCTAAAATTTCAGTTAAATTTAATCAAATTATTTCATTTATTACAGAAAGTTTTCTCCGTTGCATCTTTATTTACATCGCCTTTCTTCATCATTTTTTCGATATTGATGCTATGGCAATATTATGGATGGACTATTTTAATGGGATATTTGGTAGTATTTCTCTTCGTTCCTATACAAATTGCTTTGAGTAAACTATATTCAAAATTGAGGTAATTATTTCTCTAAATTATATAATTATAAAGTAGCTGTAAATAAAATGAAAAAATCATTCTGTATATAATAGTCATTAGTTGATGAGGGTGGAATTGATGTATTTAAAATCGATAAAATGTTAAATATTTATTGATATATATGCTATATTACCTGATATTGGAAATGGTAATATGGTTAAGGTTAGGCATATCGATCTCGACCATCAAAAAAATTTTATAGGCCCTGAATTTCAATTATATGGAATGAAATTGACCATGCTGAAAAAGTATTGAATTTCGTGGCTGTTTATCTGATTTCTGAACTTCATTGGCATATATTTTATATAGTACGATGTAATTCACGATTAAACTAAGGTCATATTTTTCTAACATATGTAAGATTAACTAACTCTAGTTTAAGAGAGAACTCACGATGCGCATCCTTTTACGTAATTACGAAGACAAAATAAAAAAAAGAATAAACAGGGAAGATTGTATAGAATTAGTAAGAAATGTATAGAATATCGTATGAGAGACATCAGTTTGACCATAAAAAAAAGATATATCTGCGATACAAATAGAAACTTTGCAGATAACAGATAAATGCTTAAACGTTAGAAGCTGAAGACTTGTTAACGTTTAAAACTAAAATTACAGTATGATGAGTAATAACTTAACTTATCAAAGTTTTAAACTGCACTTTCTTACCGTAAACTTCTTCAATACCGAGGTGGACGCTTGTCAGCCACCATCCACCGGACAACTTTCCATGACCTTTGCAAACGAGATTAAACTTTTCGTTTTTATTATTGTGATTAAATCATTTATTTTTTGTTATTTGTTCATTTAGTTACAGTTTGCGTGAGGCGTTCATTTAATTTCAATTTCTAATACGTTTATAGATTTGTATGAAAATTTCGTTTTAATGTTCAAAAATGTTCGTGAAGAATGATGTTTTTTCTCAGCAAATAAGTTGTTGTTTAATTTGCAGTTTTCGTGCTGAAAATGAATACCAGGATAAAAAAAACATAAATTAGAACTATGTAACATAGAAAAACTTTAAAAAGCAATTCAACTGTTTCTTCTTACTTAAATTACAATGCCTGTTGTGTATATTAAAATACGTTTCGTTGTTTAGTTTTATTTTTTTATTAATTTTTTAGACTTGTAAAATGATATAATAAGCATGGTTCGCGCTGCATAGCGCCAAAATCGCCGCTTAATGCTATGTTTATTATAATGGCGATAAAAATATAACACTGGCGATAGTACGTGACGACCAAATTCCGAGTTCGTTTCTATCGACATTTAGCATGAAACTGAATCACTAATTATAGTTCGAGAAATGCAGGAAAATCTCGAGCTTTCGTACAATGGGAATCCTGTGCATTTTTCATCTAGGGATTTTATGGCATCACTTAGCAAGTTCGGGCAGTAAAGTAAGATGTGACGTTATTTTTCGTGTATGAGATATTTCCGGTACAAAAGATATTTCTTTTCTATTTACCACTCTGCCCTTCAATCGAAGAACTACAATTTAAACTGTTCTATTTTCGGCATGAAGTGAATAAATTCAATAAACTAAATAAATTCTTAGAAATTATTTAGTTTATTGAATTTATTCACTTCATGCCGATGCAAGTTGATAAAGCTTTTACTTAGAAGAAATTTAAATACGTGAAATAATCTTTAAGATCCATATAGTATAAAAAGGGATTCAAGTAGCATAAACGACTCTTTTGTTTTAATTAATACTTGATAAATGAATGTCTAACTTTTAATATAAGATTATTATTAAATATAATCTATTTGTTCAGACTTTAGTTTTTTACAATTTTCCAGAATATATGTTTATAAATTCAAATATATAATAGATTACAAGCAGCTATTTTGGCAGACGAAAGATTAAATTTGTTGAACGAGATGATTGCTGATATGAAATTAATTAAAATGTACACCTGGGAATTGCCATATGCTGCATTAATAGAAAAAATCAGGCTGTAAGTACAATCAAATGCAGTAAAACCTGTGTAAAACGGAATCTGAATAAGACAAATGAATTAAAAATAAAAAAAATATTTTTAAAAGCACGTTTTAAAAAAACAAAAAATAATAATAACATTTCGAAATATAAATTTGACAAACTGGATAAAAATATTAAATAATATCCGATTCCGGTACACACAGCTTTTAATATAATTTCTATATTTTAATATGTTAATCTTTAAATAAATATTTCCAGAGTTCTGTGATTAACATTGTTTAATTGTTTATATTTTAGAAAAGAAATGAAAACAATTCGAATGTTTTTATATGTAAGTGGAATATCATACATATTGGCGTATCCTATAACAAAATTATTTACTCTTCTGTCATTTGTCGCAATTTTATTAAATGGAGGAGAATTAAATGCCAAAATTGTGTTCGTCACAATGCTTTATTCCATGTACATGTTCAACATCATTATTAGTATATTTTCTCAGGCAATGGGTTTTGTTGCAGAAATATTGGTTTCATTGAAGAGGATACAGGTAATAAACAGTTTCATATCTATTCCTTTGAAATTATACTACTGCAATACTAGTTTAAAAATTATTCGAGAATTACAATATTTAATTAGTAATATTATTGTAATTAAAAATATCAAATGTTAACACCTGTCAATAACGAAAGTTGAATAACTCCGGAACATAAACAGGAAAAGTCTACTGAATAGACAAGATTTTGTTGTAAATTATATAATTTCCACGCGAATTTGATAAGGTTTTAGATACGAAGTTTTAATTTAGCCTGAATAATGCCTGAAATTAAGGTTCTACTTGTAAATTAAATCGTTTTATCTTCGATTTTCACCATATATTATAGAAAACTGTATTCTGAAAATCAGTTCATATTTCCTCACATTAACGAATGTCACATTGAGATGACATTCTGATCGATATAAGTTTTCATGAGTAGACGTCTTTTCTGTAAATAGTTATGGTTGAAATTGAATACTTTTAACAATTAATAATTTTCAAGATTCGAATACGTTTTTAAAAGCTGAATTTTCGTAAATAAGCAAGATACAAAATTATTTGAATACAATGAAAATAAGGTTACACAGAAATGTCAGCTTGCATTGTATGCAGAAGTTTGTAACTAAGCAACACGCAATATTTAAGAAAATTCACGAAAATTATTCGAAAAATTAGATCAANATATTATAGAAAACTGTATTCTGAAAATCAGTTCAAATTTCCTCACATTAACGAATGTCACATTGAGATGACATTCTGATCGATATAAGTTTTCATGAGTAGAAGTCTTTTCTGTAAATAGTTATGGTTGAAATTGAATACTTTTAACAATTAATAATTTTCAAGATTCGAATACGTTTTTAAAAGCTGAATTTTCATAAATAAGCAAGAAACAAAATTATTTGAATACAATGAAAATAAGGTTACACAGAAATGTCAGCTTGCATTGTATGCAGAAGTTTGTAACTAAGCAACACAGCAACACGCAATATTTAAGAAAATTCACGAAAATTATTCGAAAAATTAGATCAAAATATCTTTATATCACTATTACTGCTATGCGATTAGAATTTCTAGCCTGAAGACTCGCCTGAAGACGTTCCTCTCATCTGTTGAGGGCATTGCAGTAGCCATGATTGGGCTTGCGCTGCTTTTGCCACCGGTAACCAAAGGAGACTGTGGCTTATTTTCGAACGTGAGCCTCTGCCTAACGCGAACCATGTTAATCCCGGCAACGTCTGAACCGATATCACACGTACATCTTACGATAAGAAATATCTTTTGAGAATGTAAGTGTGGTCACTCTTAGATTTAATACACTCGATATACTGTGCCTTACTGGCATGGGTATTCCTACCAGTCGCTCGTGCTGCAGCCTGTATTGATCTATGGCAGTGGTTCTCAACTTTTTTTGTTGATGTACCTTAATAGGTCATTAGTTGTTTTTCAAGTACCCCTTATATTTTTGTATGTAAATTTTAAAATTACTGCGTTAGATGTATACAGCCCTTATAACTGAGCGCCATAAAAATAATTAACTAACTATAACTAAAAGTTAATTACTTATTTTACGTATATGACAATAAATTTAGTCAGGTACATACATTTATTTATTACTAGCTGCAAGGATCCGCTTCGCTGGGCAAAAAGTAACGATAGTGAAGATTAATATAATTATATTATAGCCAATCTTACCCGTTTTCACAGAATGCAAGAATTAGGTCCTCCGTTTCCAGACTAATTAGAAAACTTTTACGTCCATTCAAACGAACTATTTTCATTTTGATCAATTTTCTGAAACTTTTACAATCGTTCTATGATCGAACCAATTCGAATTCGAATTTAATTCGAACAAATTCGAACATAACATTCGAAATAAAAAACCACATTCAACCACTTTCAGCCCCATATCTTCTGCACCCTTATAGCTATCGAGACGCATCCACCATAGTGCATGAATGAAGACTTGGGGCTACTACCACATACAAACACCATTCACGTGCGATGTGTAGTTTGCGGAAATGTGAAATATAGGGACATACATGTCCATTTATATATATATATATATATACAGATATAGATTATTTTATAAGTATATTATATAAAATCATAGAAGTCATTTTAATACATGCATATATTATATTTCCTAAAAATAAATAATTATAATTAACAATAAAGAAAATTTAAATTATTTTACAATAATTTCTAACAAAATGTAATGTGATATTTGGTTCCCATGTTGTTAAATAGAGATTATATTTGTGTACTGAACTTGAAAGTAATGGCTGCGAATTTATAACGTGCAGAACAATACATGAATTTTTCAAATTTTGTAACAAACATAACATCTAAATTTGCTAAATGTGAAGTTATGCGTGCATGCAGTAAAACGCATTGCATGGTGGGGGTACGATCCAGGCCTCGTTATTCCTAATACCAGTAGTCCAGTAAAAACAAGGAAAGCCCCAATTTTATCAATGAATAATTATAGAATAGAAAAAAAATTAATGCTTGGTTAAACCGTAATTTTACTAGTCTACAGATTCACTCGGCACTAACGACATAAATAGACAAGCAAATCAAGTGGATAAACAAGTTGTTTAGACTGTTAAAGGGAAATCGGTGTTCACACTGGAATATTTTACAGCAAGTTTTTGTCGTTTCTTGTTTCTTGTGTCAATAATTTACAGAAAATTGATTATCATACGCCATTTATAATGAAAGTTAGATGTACCCCTTTCAATTTATGCTCATACCCCTACGGGTACATGTACCCCCAGTTGAGAACCATTGCTTTATGGATCAGTAAAGTTACTGGAATTTCCCACTAAAACCAGGTAGTGACTACGTGAAATTTGTCATTATTATTATTGTTATCAATTCATCTCGATTATATTATAAGATTTACTTTGAAAGAAGGAAGGCGATGTCTCTTAGACAATAAGTGTTTTCTCTAATACAACAGTTAGACCACATACTCAATAAAAAACATAGAACAAATAATATAATATAATATTAATAATAATGCTATTTTGTACTATTTGTTTAGTCATTTCTACTAGCGCTGAAAGCTCTCCATGCCTTCCTATCTTTCACAGTATCCTTCAATTACAGACAATTTAGTGTTTCTTTCAATTGAGTCAAGCCACCGTATCTCATTGGCCTCGCTCTGTTTTCTGCTAATTATTTTCATGATGACTGCCTTCTTAATTTCTTATTATCTATATCTATATCTATATTCTATATCTACCTATATCTATATCTATATCTATATCTGTGTGGCAAACCTGGCAACACTTACCGTGCCCTTAGTTTTTAATCTTTGTCTCCAGACAATCAGTCTGACCACGTGCACGGTACTGCCGGCACTCTGTATTCGAGAACTTAATAAATTCGTTTTATTAGTTGAAATCTGTAATTATTTGATCAAGACTCCAAATCTGTATCTATATTTATAGCTATATATATATATAAATGGACGTGTGTGTCCCTACATTCCACTTTTTTACAAAAACTACACGTCGCACATGAATTCTGTTTGTATGTGGTGGTAGCCCCAAGTCTCCATTCGTGCACTATGGGGGCTGCGTCTCGATAGCTATAAGAGTGCGGGAGATATGGGCTTGAAACAGTGTTGCCGCAATGAAATTTCAAAACGTACTGAAGCGCCTTCAAAAAATGTACTATTTTCCTTCAAAATGTACTAGTTCTATGAATACTTTGTTTAGGTGACTATACATATATAGGCACGTAATTTATATATATATAGTTTATTGTCAAATAATTTAATTTTTAAATCTTATTTTTGGAATTTTTTGAAAGCTATTTAAAATTAAAAATATATCTATATCTACACATCTATTATTTATTATAAATTGAGCATTACCTTGACAAAATTTATTAATAATACTATTGAATTTATTTTTAATTTTATAACTAATCGTGCTTTAAAAAAATAATTATAAATTTGTTATATTATATTATTTTATTCTTTATTATACTTTAAATTTTTTTGATGTTATTGCATCACTTTACGAAGTGGTATATACGTAATTGCATAAGTTTTAGTACCTATTTAATTAATTCTAATCATGACAGCAAAAGATAAGGATGCTTGTTTCTTATAAACTATTTGATAAAAACGTTACATAAAATTGGGGTTGCATAATCATCCGAAATTATTATTATATTTTTGACTGGAAATTACAGGATTTATGCAATTTTAGTTTAATTAATGTCATATAAAACTGACTGCTCGTACAAGTTTGCTTAAAACATGCAACTCAAAAAACCCCAAAATGGCAGCTCAAGAAGTAGATCACGCGTGTCCTGATCTTCTTATATAGACCTTGGAACAGTCGGAAGCGCGGCCATTTTGGAACCATACGTAACATTAACCCTTATTTCTTTTACTACGATTACTAAAATTGAAGTTCATAATTTAAGAATTAAATTATAGTGGTAGAAAATAATATAAAAGTATTTATAATATTTATACTCGTACAATTTCAAAACTATTTTCTGTAATAATTTGTTTCTGACTTAACGGATATTTTGATATTATTGATGACAAAAGTTTAACATCATTGATTTCCTTACCTGTCCATTATTTTTGTTTGACGGAGTTGAATTGTTTGGACCACGTGGAATAAAAAATTTTGTTAAGGTCCTGATGAGAATTTCCAGACAACTGAACGTGTGAAAGAAGACCACTGAGTCAAGACCGTTTACACGTGCAACTATCTATGTTGCTGACGTCGAGGGACACACACCATTTGTATGTTGTGATTGGATAATTTAAATTAGCGAGCAGTGACGCTAGTGAAACTTTATTAAACTAATTTTTCTCATTTTTTTCGTTAAGGCGTAAAATATTATTTTGTACCGTAAATGGTAGTTGAAATATTATAATGTACTGAAAATGTACTAAAAATCTAAATGTACTTTCAATTTACTGGAAAGGGCAAAATGTACCAGAAAAGTACAAATGTACTGGGAACGGCAACACTGGCTTGAAAGTGGTTGAAAGTGGAAGATTTTCTATTTCGATTTTAAAAATTTTCGAATTCGAATTTGTTCGATTATAGAACGATTGTAACCGTTTCAGAAAATTGATCAAATTTAAATTAGTTCGTTTGACTGGACGTAAAAAAATTATCTAAATAGTCTGGAAATGGGGGACCTAATTCTTGCATATGGGGTTGAAAGTGGTTGTCTTCGAACATGTATAACAATGGAAGTGTCAACATTGGAAGTGTTAACAATAGAAGTGTTAACAGTGGAAGTGTTTACAATGAAAGTGTAACAATGGAAATGTTGAGTAATAAAGAAAGTGTTAATATAAAGCGGCATGTAAGATTTACAGGCGGTTTTTTGCGTATTTGCGGTTTTGCGGGTACTTGCAGCTAGATTCTAGATTACTATAGATTCTAAAAAATCTATATTACATACAAATAAAAACACAGCGAAGCGGGTCCTTGCAGCTAGTATGATTATAAAAGGTTAATTACTGTTTGATGATCAGGGATTTCATTAGATTTTTTATTGGACTTTATCTAAGACAGTTTTGATAATGATCCTCGGTGTACATGAGATACGCAAAAGCCGTCTTGAACACCACAATTGTTCTTTCATTAGCTTTTTATAAATGCATTTCTTAATCCCGCTATTCATAATACAAATAATGTCTCCAACACTACAGTTGGTAATCGTCTATCTTTCTTTTGTCCTCATTCTGTAAAATCCACGTTTCATAGTCATATATGGCCATCAGAAAAATAACATTGTAACCTAATTTGCATTTAATTTCGAGGGAGATGTCTGCTCTTATAAAAGCTGTCTATGCTTATCATCAAGATTAATCCAAGAAGTATGCAGGACTGAGTTCAGGAATGCAATCGTCATTACGGTCGATTTTGGACCCGAGGAATATAAATCTTTCCAATACCTCGATTTCTTCATTGTTGCTCACTATTTTCACTTTCGCATTATTCGAAGTTATAATTATTTTGGTCTTCTTGTAGATAAGAAGCAGCTCTACCTTTGTACATTAATGCTTCACTTTTAGTAACAACTACTCTAGATCTTCCTATCTTTACGTTCAGTAGCGTATTGTCATCTATTGATATATATCTGAGATTATTAATGTTTCTACCTCCAGTTTTCACTACAATGTTATACTCATTTAAATCTGCTTTTTTCATCGCCACCTCTGCATACAAAGTGAATAGTAATGATGAAAGGATTCAGCTGTAGAGGTTATTTCTTGTAATTTTGAGCCAGTTTTTTATGACTATTTCATACATTGCTTCCTGACTATTATACAGCGAATATAAAAGCTGGGTGAGATGCGGTGAAATTCCGATTTATTTTAAACACTTCCACAACTCGATCAATACAATCGACAACATTTCAGTAATTAATAAAGAACGGATATACTGTTTTTTGATATTTCATCTCTGTCTCCATCATCCATCGACGATTACGATATGATCATGTGTCTCTCTTTCCTTTGGGAAACCTGCTTGTACAGTACATCTGGTATCTCTCTGTCTAAGGTTGTACAGTACAAGTAGATATATATTTATGGAAATTTAAATATAACTTTTTTCAAGAGTTTTCGTTTCTTTATTTTTGAGATATAAAAATGATTGAATAGTGACATTCAAACGGAAAAATGGTGATTAAATACGGGACTTTATCTTGTTGTAACGAATAGAATACGAATGTGAATATATTGTGAGGGAATTAAGCCGTTGAAATTTTTAAAATTTATATTTGATTATAATGTTCCATAAGTTTGAAGAGGAAGAATAAGACTAAACCGAAATGGGCTACGTCGGTCTGTAAAAGTAGATGAGAAAGTTCATTAAGAGTTAAATATATTTTAGAAAAGGATATATTCGGCATTAAGTTTATTCAGTAAAGACATTGAGACCCGGGCGCAAACAAGTGAAGCTAACCAACTGCGGATTGAATATTACTAAAAAAATATTGAGCTAAGTGTATTTCTGTTAAGTACACATTCAAAGTTATTGTAGATCATTCACTCCCCGACGTACGGAGATTTTTAGTCAAGTTATCTACGGATGATTTAAATAACAGTCTGGGATCAAATATTAAGTTGAAGTTGTATGGGTTAAATATTGCAATTTTAATATCTACAGCATAGTCATTAATGAATGCGGAGGAAATAAGTGGTAAAAATTTATCGATGTAAGCGTAATAGAGAAGTTAATAAGTTTCAATATGATATTAAGTGTGCAAACTAATTTTTAATATTCTGACAATACATTCTTTGTTTATTATAGAATACTGTAGTTTAGCATAAGAAAAACTTTCTATAAAATGTATTCGAATACTACAACATTTAGTTAAAATATTTTACATGGCTTTTCATAAAACCTGTTAAAGATATTTCTTTTGTGTATGACAGAAGCAATTTTACAATACAAATTAACTCAATTTGTGCTGTATTTTTTTGATATAGATTATAAATATAGTAAAAGTTGTTCAAACCTGATAAATGTCTATATCGTGTCTTACACAGGTTTTTTAATTTCCTTTCTCTGTGAAGAATGGGTTTATATATGACTCACATTAAAACAATATATTCAATTCTAAGAAATCTGTGTAGCATACGTATAACGAAACAATACTACAAGTAAAAGAACTGAAATGCAACGGTCATACAACTATTGTTATTTAAACCCACGGTTAGGCGCGCGGGGTTATATAGAACCCCCGGGGTCTTAAAACGCGTGTATTTTTTAAAATTTTTTTTGCTTAAAAATGATGCCCTCAGTACCTTCCTTCCATGGTGTGAAGATCGCACCGAAAAAATTTCAATTTTGCACGAAAAAAATTTTTTGCATAGACTTATAATGGAAATCAGTGGGGTGCTATAGTACCCCGCGCGCCTAACGGTGTAATTCATTTTCGCGCGACTAACGGAGGTGGGTCGATCTGACTTCGTGTTTTGAGGGAAAGCTTATTGGTTGATATAGAGTCAGTCATGATAGAAATGACCAATTAGAGCATAAAAGGCGTAAAAACAAAATTTTTAAAGCCAATAAACGGCAAAAAAGTTTCCCATAGACTTAACATTGTCAGTTTGAAAGGTGGCGTTTTTTGGCGATATTTATTGCTAAATGGTGTTGAAAACATGTTTATTCGTCTAAATAATTTCAAGCGACTTATTATTAGCAAATTAGAAGTGGAAAAAAAGATTAAAACACGCGATTTTGTAGCGATTGTTTACATACTTCCGTGTGGTGGCCTTCGGGGGCGTGGCATTTCGCGGGAATATTTCTAGCAATTGTTTTTATAGGTCGATCTAATAACAGACATATAAATTAACCAATTACAGTGCAAAAGAAGTTTACTATCGATGTTATCTGCAAATAATCTCCACTTTTCCTCCTAGTTGCTGTATGATTTTAGATGGTGTATTTTTGGAAATTCATAGATATTTTTGGCCCGGGGTTTCGGACAAAGAATTTATTGTTGTGGTAGTTAAAAAACACATGCAGGAAGACGATTGACAGCTTAGATAGCATCAGACTTGTTTACAGTTTGTAAAATACGCTCTTGAAGTCGACCAATTTTTTTTGAAAAATTTCTAAAAACGGGAGACTTTCTGTTTTTCGTTACGAATAAATAAAAACGATATATTTGAAGTAGTTTTCTTCACTAATACATCAAAAACACATGCCCACAAACATCCAAAATGAAAAAATCGCGAAAAAAACTATGCGTTTTGAAAAATTGAATTTTGAAACAGGGTTCTATAGAACCCCGCGCGACAAACAGTGCGAGAGTAACTGAACGCGCGTAACCGTGGGTTAAAACTCAATCTAGAAATATTTAGAGTAACTTAAATAACAAGTTAATAATATTTGTATTTGAACGTTAATGAAACACCTTATAATCATTTTTTCTACATAAGTAGTAAACATTTTTAGTCATTTTGTTTTGGCATCTTTTGTTATATTTAGTTATATATAAATTAACGTTTTAGCCATACCAAAGCTTGTGACAACCGAGTTGTAAGACGCAAGGCCAGACATTATTGAAATAGATTGCGTTTTAAAAAATACTTTAGATTTTATAATAACTCCGAGTTGATTTTAAATCCCAGGAGTGTTAGCTCAGCACGTTAACCGCGTAATTTTTCGTGTACAAACTTTTATTAAAATAAACAACATTTTCGTAATTTTAATTTAGGTTTTCCTACTCCTTCATGAAAAAGAGAATAATGTTGTCAAAACTGTAGAAGAAGAAGATAATTTAAAGGAAATACGCATGGATACTGTTACGGCTGCATGGAAAAAAGTAAGACTTGGCTTTAAATTTAAGTTTTACAATGTTAATAATAACTTTTGGGATTTGTCTAATTCGATAATTTTAAACTACTGTACACGAATCTTAATTAGAAGCATTTTCACGTAAAATGATTGATCGTCGCTGGTTGTTCTATTTTTTGAATCTATATACTTTTAAATTAATAAAACAGTTAGCGATATCCATTAAGATTTTAACCAAAACAACAGTCATTTTGATTTACCAGTAGTGAATAACACTACAGGATACTGGTAGCTAGTATCGGAATGACACTCGACCGATGAGTGGGGAGCTTTTCCGGATTTTATTTACGTGTGTAACTTCTAAATTTGAAAATCCGTTTTTACAGAAAGTCATTTCAGAAGGCATTGGTACGATTGAAGATTACTCTTGTGTTACTTCTTTTATCACGTAAATTCATTTCAAAAAAATATTTTTTCTAATACGGATCTTGCTTGTTTTGAAAAGAATTTCAAACTACCTTGCATACAAGCTAAAATGTTTGTATTTTAAATTAAGAGATCTACGTAACGCTACATACTTTTCATAAATTTTTAAAATGTGATAATATTACAAAATACTGAATGCATTGCAACTTATGTAAAACTATAAAATTTCATGTAATTTGTATTTTAGATATTTGTAAATATATCGTTGTTTTAAATAAGGATGGACAAAGTTTGCAGGAACTAAATTCAAGTAAATTTATTAAATTAAACGATGATGCAAATTATAATTGTGATAATTATGTGAGAGATAAATAATATTAGTGAAATTATTCACCAAAATATACCGTAGAATCCTGCACCTATTTGTCATTTATATTCGGATATGTATAGCAAGTCCATTTTGAATCTTAATTGCAATACCTGACAAAATAATTCGAAATTCGAATTATTTTGTCAGGTATTCAAAATAATTCGAATAGTATTCTCGTTGCCTAGTATTGCGTTATATTACCCCAAATTTGAATTTGTGTCACGTGTCAGAAACAAATTCAGAGAATATTATCATTGAAAAAATTCCTATTACGTGATATTCTCAACTTGTTGGTGTTACAACTCACATAACACAAAAACTAATTTATTAAACGGTGACTGAAAAATTTCGGATGATCGACTTCATTTTACAGGTTGTCAGGTTATTAATATGTTACGGGACATTCAATTGACGTACGATATATACAAATAATTACAAATAACAAATAATTCATTTTCAAAATAATAAACTAATTAATTTTAAATTTGATAACATCTATCATGATTTAATTATTAGTATATAATTATATTTGATTTATAACGTTTAACATTAGTTTTGCTTGTTTGTTGTGTTAAAAGGGAACGGAACCAACGTTAAATGGAATATCTTTAAATATGCAACCTGGAGAATTATTACTTGCTGTCGGTCATGTTGGATCAGGAAAGGTAATATATTGATTTTTCAATTTATTTTAAATTACATGCTTTACGATTTAACGACCGTTTGAAAAATTACACAAAACGTAACCATTTATCTGTTTATAATAAAAATACTTCAAATTTTAATACTTGATTTTGTTATTTAAGATATTTTTTCCTTTTTTGATTTTAGTTTTATTTAATTTGAATTCATGAACATAGAAAATATGTGTTTTGTATAGTTTTCAGGCAAAATGGCAGGTTTTATATATAACATGTGACAGAATAGAAAAATCGTCAGTTAATTGTTTGTATTTGACTTACTTAACTGGTTGTGTGCAAAGTCCGTTATAAAATCGTTCATTTTTGCTGTTATGCATTAAAATAAACTGACTGAATGAAAGGAAAATATGATATACAATCTCATTATAGACCTTTATAATTACGTGTTAAAGTCATTGCTCATCTAAAATCTCCAAATGAATATAAATATTTATCTAAAAATATAAGTAAAATAATTCTTTATTACTTTTATTCGTCATGAAACTAATAAATACTTCCAAATGTACAAGTTATTCTTATTGTATATTTTCCAAGAAGTATTAATTTATGATAACTGATTTGATTACTTTTGTTTCCTTATTATACAGTTTACTGTATAAGTGTCTACTGGAACAATCCTATTAGTAGGACTTTATTTTACAAGTCTCGAATTTTGCAAATTGACGAAACTTATTCATAAAAAACAGTCTTTATTTTTCACCTGTTTCACCTGTACACACTCAGCCGATAGCAAAAGCAAAGTTTACGTTAAACGACGTTAGCTGGCTGGACTGCCGTCTAAAATGCGTTGCAAAGTCGACGATCGTCCATTTCTGAACGCTATCTAAACGAATCACGGCAGCAAAATGTTGGCTCTTACTTTTTTCGCTGCTACTCCCCTCTCTCAGGAGTCGTTTATCGAATCATTTCATTCGTTTATGACGTCAGAAAATTTGCGACGAACAACGTGTTTAAATCATGCCAGAATTTTTCCAAAAAAATATTAATGTGTCCTCTAAAAAGTTATAAAAAATTATCCTGCAGTTGAGGAAATAGGTTACAACAATCGTATTCCTGGGATGAAAAAATCCGCATGGAAGATCATACAGAATGAATTTTCTTCGTTATTTTCTTGACTGTCTGCTCACAGCAAAACCTCATTCTTATTATGAACGCCTCTATCAATATACAAAATGCTTTTTATATTTATTTAATAATAGTTTGATAGATACCTGCATGCTGTACAGACATGAATTCTGATAAGATCACTGGCAAACCTCTGGAAGCTTCCAGTGGCAAAAAGTTGTATTGTCGTAAACTGTTGTTCAGTAGTTAATAGCAATATTCTTTCATTTAGATGCTTAATTTCGTCGTCAATACGATTTTATGAGAATCAAAGTTTAGGAGGGTTGTTTATAAAAGAAATTAGCGATAAAAAGAACGATTTAATTTCAGTTAGAAAATATTTTATAACTTTGACAAATTTTTCGTACAACAGATGACAATACCTTCGATTTTGATAGGCAGTTCATTTCCTTTCTTACGATGACTAGTAAGTTGAATCATAAGCGGACGCACACAGGATTTGTCCGTCTGTTTTGCAGTCGACCTGTCTAAAAGGGGAAGATTTCCCGCTATTCGGGGTAGACATTGAGGAGAAGTACCTACCATCATAAGATATAATCGCCGTAGCTGACATAACTATTCAATGATCTACCATATGAAGGGCGCCATACAACACTTAACGACCATACAAATTGAACAGATTCAATACAAGATACAGAAGAAAGGTGTTAAGGTAGTATGTTAAAGTAATATATTGTAAACTCTTCGCGAAATACGTAGAATTAAGGTTTAGTCTGTAAGGTAGATAGTTTCCCCGATATATCGATAACACTTCCATTTAATTGCATTCTCTTAGTAGTTGTATTTTATTTGTTCATTTGTATATTATTGTATTTATCCGTTTATTCGCTATATTACATTTATTGTTTATTTGTTAACAATGATCTCATTCATATCGATGCACCCCCAGTTACATGAACGTAAGTCCTCCTAAAATTCAGATCCCTTTTTACTCCTATCTGTATGTGTGTTAATCCGCGTTAGAACACGATTAACTGGTGTAAACATCCTGACAGGAGACGCAATAGTAAAATCATAGTCATCACATTTGTACTAAAAGCGTTAGTCCTTCCACACTCGATATTTAGTAGTAGAACCATCCTTTTTAAAAAACAGAGGACTAGTTTAAAAACTTGCAGGCGAGTAAGCGTTATACAAATCATAACTGTATTCTATATCTTTGGCCAACCTCACAATTTAAAATACGAACCCAAATTTAGAAAATCTGTATCTAATTCGAAATTCGTTTTCGGAATATATTTTTATAAAATTATTCCGATCTCGATCTCTTTCTCTCTTCGTAATTGTCGCGATGAATAATTGTCTTCATTCGTCTCGTTTACAAGATTTATTACATGAAAAATATCCATTGTAACATAATCTTTGTCACCAACAAATGAATATGACGACTTCTACCCAAATAATATAGGTATGAAAGGAGTACAAAAAGTAGAATAAATAACTTGTTTATATTCGGTGTTAAACTGTGGCAAGCGAGAAACGCCGTCTCAGCCGCGGTCTACACATTGTCTAAACTGTCGTCAGCGTTTAAACGTTATCCTTGCAATGGGCTGACTATATTTGTGTTTTAGACCTTTTGGTCCCTCATGAGTAGATTTACAGCCACTAGGTGCTAAAACAAGATTTTATAATATTACAAAAAAATAACTTGCAGATGAAAGACCAAGTGGTCCGGAACAAACGTAGTGTGTACAGATGAAACAAATGAAAAATAAGGATTTTTTTAAAATAAGTTTTCTTAATTCACAGGACCCAAACAACAGTGTAATACGTCCTACTACTAATAGCATAAATCCCAGTAGACACTTATATAATAAAATATTATTGATTAATCAATTAATAAATGTAATTTATTAGTTATTCTTATGAATTGGCAAAATATGTTTTATCATTCAGTGCATTATATGTGCTGATAAAGAAACGCGATTGATAATTGAAATAATATCCTTATAATAATATGTAAATGTTTCTAAAATATTTATATAATTATATTATATATGCAAAACATTTCGTATCAAATAATTAAATAACATTAATTTCGTTAGACATCTTTATTAATGTCCGTGTTGGGAGAGATTCCAATTACTTCTGGTGAAGTGTCTGTGAAAGGAAAGATCTCGTATGCTTCTCAAGAAGCTTGGGTATTCAACGCAACTGTCAGAGAAAATATCTTGTTCGGAGAAGAATATCACGAAGAAAAATATAGAAAAGTCTTGCATATTACTGCTTTAGAAAAGGTAAGATAATTTTTGCATTTATTTTTAAAACTTTGGCGTACTTACATCAGTTCAAGACGAAAATTTGTTTATCAACTGCAAGGTGATACGAAAATGACCTGATATATATAATATTACGATTACAAGGCAATTGTATCGCGTTTCTTCAAAAAACATGCCATGGTATATGAAGTTAAATTATTAGAAAGTACAAACGATATATTTAGATTTTATATCTTAATGGGTTTCTGTTAAACATCAATAAAGTAGCAATGTTAAATACATTAATTATTATATCAGTGCAATATGTGTATTAATAGTGCAGTGTGTAGTAGTAGTAGTAGTAGTCCTTCCAATGCTAAGTAGCATACTGAAACAGCAATTTTCTTACATCGATTTCGATCAAAGGCGAGGGCTTCATCTTCCTCGCAGGTCATATTGAGCATCTTCTAATCTTGAAAAAAGTTTTACGCTAAGTATTCCTGGGCTGTTCTCGTGGTCGTTTGGCATCAGGGGAACCTATTTCATGGCTGACGTAGGGAACCTATTGGCTTCCAAAGAAAAAAATGTGGATGGCCAGAAAGATTTTTCTATGGGCGACAAAGTTATGAAGTTTGCACATCCCACTCCAAAGAACCTGTTTATTGATGATGTGATCTAAATATCAATTAACTTCACGTCGTTCATTCTGATGCCAATTTTGTGTTCTTTCTGACCCAATGCGTATTGTAGCATTATTTCACTTTCCTCAAACAAGGCGATATCGTCAGCAAAAAACTAAATTTTCCAGACATTCCTGGGCAGACCACTCAATGCCAAACCCAATGCGCGCATGACATAATCACTTCTTCCTGCCACATGACATAATCAAAGGTGATGAGAAAAAGGAAAAGGAACAGGACACGACCCTGCCTGACTCCTGTCATAATTTCAAAGAAGTTTGTTTCACCACCTTCAGTTTTGACGCAACAACTTGAATGCAGTTATAAACCTTGAAAATGATGAAAATGTTTGTCGGTATGTTACCGCTAAAACTCGAAAGTCGTTAATGTGTACATTACCTAGCTAATCTGCAGATTAACTAGAGTGATCCGTTAAAGTTGGTAAAATTTTTCTATTTCTCAAATTACCTAGGTTATCTAGGTAATCTGCAAATTACCTACTAGGCATTCGGTAAAGTGAAAATAAGATCTTTGCTGGAACAACAGCAACGTTTTTGTACGCTTAAATTAACATATTGTTCTTTATTTAATTTTCGATATCTAAAGAATCATGTTAATGCAATCAAACAATCGACAACTTCGTTGATAGAATCAATCATCAACCAATTAAAAAACATACAAAAAATCAAACGGTTTAAAATATTAATACAATTAAGAAAATTATTATATAGATAACCACTTATGGAATTTTGGGACATTGAGTATCTATCTGAACTAAGGGGACCGATACGACTTCAATGATACCGAACTTTCGGACCGGAGACGAAAAATAATAAAGTTATCATACCTTTTTAATGATCGCGTGATATAATTGTGCAGTTAATGTTACTTATGGTGAGTAAAATGGCGGCTCGTCTCTGATTCCAGCAAACAGAAGAAAGGAAACAGTGGGGACGCACGTTCTAACCGAACCTAACCTATTCTAATAATTACCATAATTATTACCAACCAAATTATTAGAATAGGTTAGATTAGGTTTTAACGTGCGTCCCCACTGTTTCCTTTCTTCTGTTAGCTGGAATCAGAGACGAGCCGCCATTTTACTCACCATAGGTAACATTATCCAATTGTGTTTACTTATTAGTGCAGTCTAAAGATTGGTGACACTTTGAATTTTATAGCAATTGCTTTCTGGACAAGTACACCTATTTGTGGTATATTTATTTGTGGCAAAGATCTTATTTTCACTTTACCGAGCGTCTAGTAGGTAATGTGCGGATTACCTAGATAGTCTGCACATTCTCTAGGTAATTTGAGAAATGGAACTATTTTCACAACTTTAACAGATCACCCTAGTGAATCTGCAGATTAGCTAGGTAATGTACACATTAACGACTTTCCAGCTTTAGCGGTAACAGGTACATCATATAGTTGAAGGATCTGTTAGAGGGACTAGTAGTGAACACTATTAAAAGCCTTCGTGAAATCAATGAAATTGATGGCAAATGGGTGTCGATACTCAATGCATTGTTCGATGATATTTTCAAGATAGAAGATCTTCCGCTGAACGATCTTCTGCAGTAAATCCCAACTTGCTCCTCTTTGAATCGTTGATCGAGGAAAATCCGCAGGCGTCGAAAGAGGACCACACAAAATGTTTTTCCAGGCACAGAAAAGAGGCTAATACCTTTCCAGTTGGTACACTTGGAGATATCACTTCTCTCAGGAATTTTGACTATAACGATCCTCTGGGACTTCCCCACAATACCAGTCCCTGTTAAACAATAACGATAACTTTTCCAACATGGACTGCTCTTCATGCTGCCTAACCTCAGCCATAATTTTCTCAGAATCGGCTGCACTGCTATTTAGACTCTTAATCGCAAATACTACTTTCTCAAAGGAAATATCACCAGTGTCCATCTGAAGGTCACCCTGTGTATCCTCAATATCGTAATAATGTATGCTGGTCGGTTCCACATGATTAAATGTTTTCCGAAAATCTTCTATCCACCTGTTGTTCTGCTCATCTTGGGCTATCAGAAGCGTTCCGTTTTTATGTTTTATTAGAATGCTGGGTTATTTTTCATCCCAGTCAGTTCATTGACTATATGGTTCAGATTCTTTGAGTCATTCCAGTCAGAAACCGCCTGCGCTTTACCTCCCTTTCGTTCTAACCATTCCTTCTTGTGTTTCTGACAGATTCTTTTTACACGTCTATATAACTCGGTGAATCTCTGGCTTTCTTTCTCCATTTCACTCATTGTTTTAGACTGTTAAAGCTTCGCATCGTTTTTTTTCCATTAATCAACATCCACGTGCGATCTTAGATCTAATGATCATTTTTTTCGTCCTCCACATCTTTTAATGATGTTTTCGGTGCTTTCCATGGTAATGTCTCTGAGCTTTTTCCAGAGATCTATATAGTATATCTGTTACCTCTCGAAGAAGGGGAAAAAGATTGTGCAACTCCCGATAAATGCTTCGGCGATGATTACATCATTTAATAATCGAATCATAATTTTTCTCTTGCTGAATGTCTTTTTAGCATGAACTGCTTTTGATTACAATGTTTGCGCTTTACTTGGGTATGGTCAGATCTAATATTTGCACTTCTGAAAATCCTCACATCGCACAATGATAACTTCCACTATTTACTAATACAAATAAAGTCTATCTCATTAAAACTGCTCTATCTGGTGACAGCCAGGTTTTCTTATAAATAAGCCGATGCTAGACGTAAATGTTTCCAACACGTAACCTGTAATGTTCACAAACGATGTTACCCGTTTTCCATTGTCACTGATATAAACAGAGATGTGTGAACATCAATTAAAGTCTCAACTCTTCGACGATCGCCGCCTAATTGGGCATTGAAGTCTCCGATCAGTACCCTCAAGTCATGATTCGGGATACTGTTAAAGACGTCTTGGAGCTGCTCATGAAATTCATCTTTTATTGTGTCCTTCGCATTGTTGGATGGCGCATAAACTTGCACCACAGTCGCTTTGGCGTGTTTATAGATAAAGCTAACGGTAATAATACGATCACAGAAGGGCTCTCATCCAAGAAGTGCTTATGTCATTCGTTTACTCAGAATAAGACCTACTGCACTTCGCCACTCTACACGGTTCATGTGCAGAATGGTCTTGCCATCATTACTGATTCGGCCGTTTGTCGTTCATCTAAGCTCACTGACGCCAAGTATATCGAGTCGGTTTTTATCAAATGTCTGTAGTAGCTGAGCCAGTCTTCCACTCTGGTATAGAGTACGCACACTTTCCGTTTCAATTTTCGTAATATTTCTGGCAGAAAAGATCGTTTCGGATACCGTTTGTCGATTTCATCCGACGCTGTCATATTATTTGAAGCTGAACTTCCGCTCATTCAATAGAAATTGTTGTTTATTTCTGCTGTTTCCTTAGCACTTATAATTTTTACAGTGACAGGTTACTAACCTAACGACAAACCCTTTGACTCTAGGCTTAAACAGTTAGGACTCTTAGCTAATGAACTATAAAATTTTAACCGTTTATTTTAAACGTTTTAACGCAATGTAATTATTTAGTAATGTATACTGAATAATAATCATTAGTAATTATCAAGGCTGTAAAGTCGAGTCACAGTCAGAGTCGTGGAGTTTTGGTGTTTTACCGGGAGTCGGAGTCGGAGTCGTCAAAAACTCCGCCGACACCGACTCCTTTTTACTTCCCGACTTGTTATGTTTATAAAAGGAAAAAGTACTGGAATCGCGTCAAATTTGACCAGCCAACGTTTCTATTTTGCAAATCTACACGTTTGGAGACCTCCGGAATCTTTCAAAAAAGTCAATAAAAGGGGAACAATCGCGCCCGTGTAAGTTGGCGTCTCATTTGTTTAATTTCTTTATTTTCTGTTCTGAGATATTAAACAATATCTCAGAATGGGTAAAGTTTAAGAAACGAAATGTGACACTGTAGCTTGAGTATAAAGGGGCATTAATACTGTTAAACTTTGGTTCTGAATTAAAGATCGACAGAGTAAAGACATAAAAGTGGTCATGTGTCATATCTCTTAATTAATGTATTTTTTACTTGTTATTAGCGTTAAAAATTAAAAAAGTAAATAAATAAAGCCCCTGTCTTACCTCAAAGTAAGGTTTTTTGTCATTTTATAATACTACATAAAACCCGTTAAGATGTTCTCGCCTAAGATCATAGAATGTGAATGGGACACGATTTGTTTAACCATTTTGACGCTTAATAACTAATTGCTGTGTTAAACCATCTGACTCCGATTCTAACCACTCAGACCACAAAAATTATTGGGCTTGAAACGGGGTGAACAAATCATGCCCCACACACACGGTATAACATCCACACATATACACATATAGTAATGTGGGCTGTCTTGGAACTTTGTTGTTTTATGTTAAAATTTATATTTTGTCTTTTGCATAAGTTTCTCTTGTAAGCTAATTATATTAATTTTTAATTATAACATTTAGAATGAAATCACACTTCACTTCTCCATATCCAACTTATGCATACCGAAATACTGGCAGGATAAATTGCAAGTTCGCGCTTTGATTGACTTGAATGAAAGTGAAAATGAAGAATCAAAAGTATTTTCGATGAAAGGTCTACATTCAATCTATCTTCATTTTCTCCATTGGGCTCCCTTCATTGTGAGTTCGCATGATCATGAAGAACGTGAGTGAACTGCTCACTTTGTTCTTCTGAGTAAAAATTATTAATAGCAAAACGAAAATTAAAGAAGGAATTGCAAGCTTAATTACTTACTGCAAAAAGTATAGCCAAATAATTTCGGCAATTCTTCGCTTTATATTTTCGACTTTTGTCCTCATTATGCGCAATGAACGAAAAACTGATATATCGATTAATTAATAACTGGCCATGTACGGTATTTGGAAATTACTGAAATAGCAAAATTTCGGTTTATTTCATTATGAGTGGGCACTTCGTCGAAGTGGAAAAGTGATAAGTTTTGAGTAGATTTTGCTCTTAATACACTCGTTGCCATAAGATTTTGCTTACCAAGTTGTTGTCATATCGATACGAAATATGGTATGCGGATAACTCCCAAAAACATATGAAAAGTGTTACAGGTATAGCATGATGGCTCATTGTGTAATGCCAGAAGAGATCGTTAAAGTGCATTCTTTTGTCGTATAGAAGAAGTGCAAATGCATCCTCTCTGTACCTCTCCTGTTGAAAAAATTCTGTATCACTAGAGCAGCTTTTACGTCACACTCGAAGACTATTTGAACAACTAACCGAGTTTGAAAAGGAAAGATCATCGTGGCAAAAACAGCCAGCTGGTCAACTTGTCGAATAGCCAGTCATCCAAACCGTTAAAAAAACACTTAAAAATTGCTAGGCCCAGTAAACAAGATCCCACGCTCAAAACACCTTCGCAGACCACTAGTCTGAGAGGACCCCGGTCGGAAGACAACACACTTGCGGCCGACCCGTTTGTTGTCCACCATCCAGGCACGGGTGGCACCATTATTACAGGACCCTGCGTCTCTCAGTACCATTTCGAGGTCTCGGGATGAGAAACATTTGGTATTACGGCCGCTGTAACATGAATAGAAATTGACACCATCCTACTGGTCGTCTACTGCAATGAATTTACATTCAATTTCAGCACTGACGACAGCCGTGTTTATATCTGCAGGTCATGTGTTGAACTCTTTAATCCTGCCTACATTTTGTGCAACACATTGCCCAAAACTGGTATGATAGTCTGGGGTGTCATGACAGCCAGCCACTTCACGACAGGGCTCCCAAGAGCCATTTCCAACAGTAAAATTTTCGAACACACACACGGCAATACTGTCAGTGGACTGTATTTGCCATATTTCGCACATACCTGGCATGCACGATCCCGTGATTTGTCATTGATTGAACATCTCTGGAATCTAATGGAATGCAATATTAAAGTGTGCTGGAATTTGACGAAATGAGAGAATTATTTGCAAGAAATATGGAGCGAGATACCACCAAACATCACACAGCACTCGTATGCCTGTATGCCTGCCTGCATCATAGGGTGTATTCACGCTAGAGGTGGCCTAACAGTGTACTTACTAAATATTTTTTCGTTTGTACGTTTTCCTACAATAAATGTTTCTTTTGCTTTCATTTTATAATCACATACATATGTTTCTATTGCATTCACAACGTACAATTTCATTCCATTTTGACAACTCCTTGCTGCGCTAACTTCTATGTAAACGAATGTTTGTTAATGATTTTTTCTAATACTTGTAATTAGCAAGATTGAGGCCGACGTTTTAAACGCGAAAACGTGTACGTCGAACGTTCAGCGCCGCTCTTCTGTATGAGCCTACAAGTTTGACAATGATGTTTGTATAGTTAATGGAATCATGCTCGACATTCTAAACACTATTTTCAAACTTCTAGCCTAAGAGGAAACTTAAAACTTCGGCCTCAACATCGCTATTAATTTATATTTTCTAACGTTTCAATGAATTTCTTATAAAGTAATTTTTTGCTTCAATAGAGTAGGCAATGCAAATTTTATTCAAACTAAACGTAACTTGTAAAGAAATTCATTTACACGTCTAGCATTTATTTATTTATTTATTGTAGGATATTAAATTATTTCCGAAAGGAGATCAGACAATTGTAGGAGAACGAGGTGTCATGATGAGCGGTGGGCAGAAGGCAAGAATTAATTTAGCAAGGTAAGATCGATCGTTTTTAATTATTGTATTTCTAAGAGTACAAACATAAAAATACAATTTTAATGGGAATAAGCCGGATGCACTGTAGCAATAACCTAACCTAACCTAATAAAATCAGATTAATGCTTCTAAGTATATTCATTTTTTAATTAATTATTACATTCTAATGAAAACGTTACTAAAAAATTTACATTACTTTAATGGCCTGAGACAAATATTTTGGTCTGTTTAGTTTTTCCAACAATAATAGAACATTCAGTAATTTTTTAGAAATATTCCATTAATTTCATGTAACAATGACAAAATTTTCTTGTACGTTTCATTGCAAAATTTGACGATAAGATATTTCTACAGCAGGGACATTCATCTTCTTTCGTTAAAATCTCTGTTTGCAAACACTGAATTCAGATTTTGCATACAATTGTTTTAAAATACCTGTTTTAGTATCAAGTTTATAAAAGTCATCCTCTGTCTTACTAAGAACCACAGCTAAAATTGAACGTGCATCAGTTTTGCATAAATTTAGTAATATTTCAAGGTCTTCTTCAGTTTTTATCGAATGTAATACATCGGTAAACTTTGCCATCATGTTTCTTCTGCTATATGATCCTGACTTTATTCTGACAACATTCTGTAAAATTAATCGTAAATTCGATGTAATGCTTACGTGAAATTTCTTGCGTTTAAATTAACGGTAATTTTATATTATTATCTTTTCCAGAGCAGTATATGTGAATGCCGATATTTTCCTCCTTGATGATCCACTGAGTGCCGTTGATGTTCCAGTAGCAAAACATATATTCGAAAAGTAAATATTTAAATAATAGTTTTTCTATATTTTCATATATTCCAATTTTTTATTTATTTTCAGGTGTATAATGGANATAAAAGTCATCCTCTGTCTTACTAAGAACCACAGCTAAAATTGAACGTGCATCAGTTTTGCATAAATTTAGTAATATTTCAAGGTCTTCTTCAGTTAAATAAGTAATCCAACACCTTATTTTTCGCTGAGAGATTATTTTTAATTAAAATTCTTCAGTTTTTATCGAATGTAATACATCGGTAAACTTTGCCATCATGTTTCTTCTGCTATATGATCCTGACTTTTCTGTTTTAGCTGATAAATATTACACGGAAAATTTCATTTATTAGGAAAACGGCAAATTTTCGAAAATTTGCCGGTTTCCTAATAAATGAAATTTTTCGTTACTGTTACATAGATTCACGAATAACGAAAGTAAATGTAAAGATTAGGAAACTCTTTGGATGGAGACAACATTCTGTAAAATTAATCGTAAATTCGATGTAATGCTTACGTAATATTTCTTGCGTTTAAATTAAGGGTAATTTTATATTATTATCTTTTCCAGAGCACTATATGTTGATGCCGATATTTTCCTTATGGACGATCCACTGAGTGCCGTTGATGTTCCAGTAGCAAAACATATATTCGAAAAGTAAATATTTAAATAATAGTTTTTCTATATTTTCATATATTCCAATTTTTTATTTATTTTCAGGTGTATAATGGAATATCTAAAAGACAAAATTTGCATTCTCGTTACGCATCAAATACAATTTCTAAATTCTGCGAGTAAAATTTTAGTGTTAAAAAAGGTAAATAACTGAATATTTTTTTACTGGTNCTGGATGATCCACTGAGTGCCGTTGATGTTCCAGTAGCAAAACATATATTCGAAAAGTAAATATTTAAATAATAGTTTTTCTATATTTTCATATATTCCAATTTTTTATTTATTTTCAGGTGTATAATGGAATATCTAAAAGACAAAATTTGCATTCTCGTTACGCATCAAATACAATTTCTAAATTCTGCGAGTAAAATTTTAGTGTTAAAAAAGGTAAATAACTGAATATTTTTTTACTGGTTTTCGTTTTATAAATCATTTTCTACAGTAATGAAAACACTATAAATTATTTTAACAAAACATGACTTAAAACAGTATGAAGTTCAGATTAAAATTAACCATTATAATTAATATAAATTTTGTCTACTTGGACATCAATTATTAACAGGACATTTATACTGGTTTTCTAAGTTTTTACTCAATTCTTGCGTAAAAACTTAGAAACCCAGTACAAATGTCGTACTAATAATTAATGTCCAAGTAGACAAAATATATATTAAGAAACTAAAGAACAGTATTAATTAATCATTATAAATTTGACTGCAATATTAAAAAAACCATTACAACAAAGCTATATATAAACTTCGTCGTATAACATCTATGAAAAATATGAAGAAAAAACTTGTTTTAGAAAAAATTGTTTTCCAGAGAATGATTGTTATTCCAAGATAAACAAGTTGCGAAAATTTGTAAAACTGTGAAAAATATGCGGTTGACACTTGTGAGTTTGATAACAGTTATATTCACTTTTTATACGTGGCAGTAAATGCAAAATAGGATTTGCATTGCAATTTAAAAATGCATTTGTAAACATTACTAAATAATACATTTGATTTCGATAAACTCGGTATACATTAGTTAAAACGTAATACATCTTCGAATCAAAACTTTTGTCTGCATACATATTTATATATTAAAAATTAAAAAACAATTGCAAAGTTGTGTTTTTAAATTTCAGGGAAAATGCGAATTCATTGGGAATTTCAATGCATTGGAAAATTTAGAAATGTTTACAGGAATTTTGCCAAAGGAAGAAGTCGCTAAAAATAGCACGGATTTCGAGACTGCGGTTTTCAATGATGAGGAAATAATCGGAATCAGTCAATTTGAAGTAAATGATCACATTGAAGACAGTTACCACGGCGATGCAGTAAGGTTTACTTGTTTATTAGACTATTATCTCAGTAAAAATTAACAGAATAAAATAACGCGACAGGGAACCAGAAACTTCAGACAGTTAACCGGAAATGGTTCAATTTTACGAATATAATACAAAACAATAAAGATTTTTTTAAGCTTAAGAGATGATTAAAGTACACTACAAAAAGCAGAAATTATATCTAAACTAGATTTATACACAGAGTTTACCTGCTAGTACGTGAAATTACTACAATATAAATCATTAACGATTACTTGTACAAAAGCTCCTATCTCTGAATAAGTTAGTTTACAAATTGATTTTGAATCGATAAAATTGTCTAAAATAAGTATGCCGAAAAGTTCCTTCGTTTCTTTTGTGAGTAGCTAACTTGGCAAATATATAAAACAATAGTACTTGGAAAAGGTACAGTTCCAGTGATATGCTGGCATAACTTGGGAAGATGAAATAATGGAATCTTCATGAAAATTTCGATCTCAAACTGGAACTTCTGAGTTCTATATACCTCCTGATTTATATCATTGTTCTTTCCCTTGTCATTGGTCATACCCATATTTGAAAAATTCGAATGAATAGTGAGATTATTATTCAATCCTAAAATTGTTTTTTGTTGAACTTCCTCGGGTGAATCCAACTCAACGGATGAGGAAGCAATTTGATCAAGAAACAAAATGTAATGAACTTGATTTTTAACTTCATAGATTTTAGCTTTGTTTAACAGTATAAATTAAACACAATTGTTAAATTTTATAAATAATAGCTCGGGGTCTCACAATTTTAAATCATGACCAATACAATAATAAATTTTAAAATATACTAGTTTACATGATTTTTTTAGAATTAAATGAAAGATTAATGATGATAAAAAACTGTATTTTTTGGATAAATATTGTGGTCTTTACTATTTATGACCGAGGATATCAGGTGTATTTTATAATGGCTATAAATTTTTAATCACACCGTCAAAATTTTGTAACAGAACAAACAAAACGTATATTTACAAAATTATTGTTTACTGAAGCAACAAAAAATATTTTAATTTGAAAATATAAAATACATGAAAGATACAAAATAATTTCAAAAATCCATCGTTTAAAATAACAGGCAGTTTCCATCTCATTGTATAGTAATCAAAAAATGTGGTACTACTCGCTCATTTAATAACAAATACACTTTTCGTAACTTATTTCGATATCTATTTGCATTTCAGTGTCTATTACTAACGTGAAATTAATGAGAAATTTTAATCATTGCTTGAATAGAATGATTCTGACGATAATGTTCCAAAAAAAACTTGTTTCGAACTCCATATTTCGAGTTTTTGAACGAATTCATATTCGTTCAAATTCGTTTATTTACCAAAATGTTTGTTTGGNGACCAATACAATAATAAATTTTAAAATATACTAGTTTACATGATTTTTTTAGAATTAAATGAAAGATTAATGATGATAAAAAACTGTATTTTTTGCATAACTATCGTGATTTTTTCTATTTATGACCGAGGATATCATGTATATTCTATATTGGCTATAAATCTTTAATAACACTCTCAAAAATTTTTAACAGATCAAACAAAACGTATATTTATAAACTTGTTGTTTACTGAAGCAACAGAAAATATTTTAATTTGAAAATATAAAATACATCAAAGATACAAAATGATTGCAAAAATCCATCGATCAAAATCTCTTAATCTTAAATGAGCCGAGGCAGTACGCTACCTACGCTATGCTCGAAAACAGGCAGTTTCCATCTCTTTGTATAGTAATCAAAAAAATGTTATACTACTCGCTCATTTAATAACAAATACACTTTTTCGTAATTTATTTCGATATCTATTTGCATTTTACTATCTATTATTAAAGTCAAATTAATGAGAAATTTTAATCATTGCTTGAATAGAATGATTCTAACGACAATGTTCCAAAAAACTTGTTTGGAACATTATATTTCGAATTTTAAACGAATTCATATTCGTTCAAATTCGTTTAGTTACAGAATTTTTGTTTTTTGGTTGCCCGAATAATGAAAATGATTAAAATATTTATTAACTGCCAATATATATACACTATTTTTTCCTTTTTTATTATTTACACTTTATACTGACTAAAACTACTTTCTCTTCCTCTTTCCTCTGAAATTTTGAAAATTTATTTTTTCTGTTCATTTCTCATGGCATGTTCTACTATAACGCGGTTGAAAATAAAAAAAAAGTCGCATTTAAAATAGTATAGTAAAAGCTGAATTCTTTAGGATATACCTTAATTCTCTCCCCCTCCCATGTGAGAGGGGAATTTTGAAAAATCACTTCTTACTCTACATTCTCGTGACATATCCTGTGTACTAAATTTCAACTTTCAACTCTTAACCGTATGAGTTTTGCGCTTATTATTATTATTATCATTAGAAACGCATCTCGATTACATTATAAGAAAGCACAGCTTGTCAGGAAACCAACGATAAAGTTTTTCTGAAATTCTTCAGCTGCATAAAAACTACATTAATTAAACAGAAAACGAGCTGAAAACATTCGCGGAAGTTCGTAAGTTGGTGTGTACCTGCTGAGTTTTGTATTAAGATATAATAAATTTTATGCTTTAAAAATTTCAGAAGTTAATATTGCGTTATGTGAGCGCCAGGATTTGCAATTTTGTTCAAGTTAAGAAATAATTCTGAAAATTGTGTTTCGGAATGAGGAGTTTTAAAGTGATTGTACAAAAAATTTTATCTATATCTATATTTAACTACAAGTAAATACTTTTGACATATGCCTGATGATAACATTTTGAAATGTCAAAAGTACTTAAGCATGTATTTAATTCATCAAGTAAATAAATTTAACACCAAAAGACAGTACATTTTCTTCTTTAAATTGAAATTTTTTTTCTTTCCTGTAATCCTGTGGGTACAGGTTTAATGTGATCAGTGTTATATTACAGATAGTACTTTGTGTTTAACTTGTCAGTTCATATCAAGTATGCATATAGTTCAATTGTCTGATTAGTGTTAAGCACAGTAAGTATTGTTATAATTATTGTAATGTTCATTTATCTACGAACCAGAGCCTGTTATTGATGTGAAACCCAAATAAAAAATGAAAAGAAGAAAAAAACAGTACTTCACAAACATTTCTTCTTCACGTGAACAGTGATGCTATCACATATATACAGATCTAGCCTCACTGACACATGTGTCAACCACAAGGAGGAATTGA
The DNA here is from genome assembly GCF_000671375.1 of Centruroides sculpturatus. Classification (NCBI taxonomy): domain Eukaryota; kingdom Metazoa; phylum Arthropoda; class Arachnida; order Scorpiones; family Buthidae; genus Centruroides; species Centruroides sculpturatus. The sequence goes on from NW_019385578.1 coordinate 81,112, forward strand.
CTGTGTCCATAGCATGGCAAGTACTAATGGACAACAACCTGTAAATCTCAACAGATGCTACCAGATAGAATGCGCATGCCCAGTAGGACAACATGAAGAAACACATATTCGAATAAACATTCAAATTGTGTTCTTATTTAGTTGCATTCAATCAGAAATTTGCCATTCACCTGAAGAAGAATCGTTTCTGGTTCTTCAAAAACGTTTTTGAAATACTGTTTTTTCGTTCTTTTTGTTTTTTATTTGAGTTTCACACCGGTAACAGGCTTTGGTATGTAGATGACTTCACCCTGGTGTTGTTTAGTGTAGATATTTAATGTTCATTTATTTTAGAAGTTTTATAATTTTAAAAACATTTTCTTTAATATTAGTTTTACTGAAAAGGGGCTATGAAGTATTAATATGACCAAAAATACATCTAATAAAGAAAGCACACAATTAGAGAAAATAATGGTTAAATTCTAAAGTAGTGGACTGTTGATTCACCAAAATAACCATTAAACACCTGTACCCACAGGATTATGAGGGAAAAACATTTCGATATAATTATATAAAATGTTTCCGAAAGAAAAATACAAGAGTAAATATTTAAAATAGAAATTTTATAGAAGATTTATTTGTACTTTTTGAACTAACTATTTGTAAATTTTAAGCATTGCATTTAATAACTATATAATTTTTCAAATATAATTATAATTTGATATTCAAATTAATTGTTTACTTTATCAAAGCAAGAATGGAAAGAAAGTGAATAATTATATTAAAACATTTTAGAATCATCATATTTCAATATTATAATGTGTAGATGGGTGGATTAATGTTTTCATAATACTACTTAGTGTATTCTGGAATTTAAACATTTAAAAAATTGTAAATTGAACTAAATTTATAAATAAAAATAATTTTTAAAATAATAAATTCATTTTAGAAAAGAAATGTAATATGCATCATGTGGTTTTATATTATAACAAATTTTTTTAATTTCAGAAAATCTACTACTTTTATGGGTTCTGGAGGAATAAATTCCAGTAATCGTGCTAATATTGGAAATCGCAGTAATATGGGAAGTATCATAAATAGAGAAGAAACTGAGGTGTGAATTATTATTTTTATTATAATTTATTAACTTATTCAATTTAAATTTTGATTTAAAAAAAAAGATTCAAATTAGTCATTAGAAAGCAGACAAGGAATTTGGTTACTATTATTACTATTATTGTCAATATAGTTGATTTTTACATTGAATTATATTTTTATATAAATCGTAAAGGATTGTTTTTATTTTATTTATAATTTGAGTATAACTTTGTTTCACTTCCTTTTATTTTTGATCAGTGATCAATTAATTTTTATTCAAGATAAAAGAACTTATATTCTTCCACATGACACTTTTATTGCTTTGTTGTAAATTATATTTTTTGCTATAAACTGCATGCTTCCTAAAATGACAGTACCCAATGTTTATAACCCCTGTATAATATGGTACTGCATTTGAGTACAGTAAGAGAATTTAGACAATTTTCATATAAAACAGTTTCACTTTAACATTATTTGAGAATATCAATAAACCCTGCATAACAGTAATTTTGGGTTTTCATACAGGAAAAATTCTCTGTATTACATTGTATGTAATTTTTTAACATTTCCATTTTGTTTTTGTTTACAAAGACATTGTAAGAAATATGAAAACAAGATTATGTTTTAGAGAAAACCCAGCAGTGTATATCCTGAGAAATGACAAAGGAAAAATTGACAGAACCAGAATTCTTGGGTTATATTTCATTCCAGTTAGAGATGATAAATTTAATAACAACTTTGATTATGTTGGTGCTACAGCATGTTCATTATGGGCTAGATTCAAGGACCACAAGTATATCGTCAGAAAAGGATTACTGGTCACCTCCTTTGCAGCATGGCATGCTGCAAAGGAAGTACCAGGAATATAGAATACACAAATAAATAGATGTGTGGGGAACATAATTTATACAATTCACCAGCACAGATGCAAAATTAAAAGGAATGGAATTATTAGAAGAATACGANATTTATGACCGAGGACATCGTGTATATTCTATATTGGCTATAAATCTTTAATAACACTCTCAAAATTTTTTAACAGATCAAACAAAACGTATATTTATAAATTTGTTGTTTACTGAAGCAACAGAAAATATTTTAATTTGAAAATATAAAATACATCAAAGATACAAAATGATTTCAAAAATCCATCGATCAAAATCTCTTAATCTTAAATGAGCCGAGGCAGTACGCTACCTACGCTATGCTCGAAAACAGGCTGTTTCCATCTCTTTGTATAGTAATCAAAAAAATGTTATACTACTCGCTCATTTAATAACAAATACACTTTTTCGTAATTTATTTCGATATCTATTTGCATTTTACTATCTATTATTAAAGTCAAATTAATGAGAAATTTTAATCATTGCTTGAATAGAATGATTCTAACGACAATGTTCCAAAAAACTTGTTTGGAACATTATATTTCGAATTTTAAACGAATTCATATTCGTTCAAATTCGTTTAGTTACAGAATTTTTGTTTTTTGGTTGCCCGAATAATGAAAATGATTAAAATATTTATTAACTGCCAATATATATACACTATTTTTTCCTTTTTTATTATTTACACTTTATACTGACTAAAACTACTTTCTCTTCCTCTTTCCTCTGAAATTTTGAAAATTTATTTTTTCTGTTCATTTCTCATGGCATGTTCTACTATAACGCGGTTGAAAATAAAAAAAAAGTCGCATTTAAAATAGTATAGTAAAAGCTGAATTCTTTAGGATATACCTTAATTCTCTCCCCCTCCCATGTGAGAGGGGAATTTTGAAAAATCACTTCTTACTCTACATTCTCGTGACATATCCTGTGTACTAAATTTCAACTTTCAACTCTTAACCGTATGAGTTCTGCGCTTATTATTATTATTATCATTAGAAACGCATCTCGATTACATTATAAGAAAGCACAGCTTGTCAGGAAACCAACGATAAAGTTTTTCTGAAATTCTTCAGCTGCATAAAAACTACATTAATTAAACAGAAAACGAGCTGAAAACATTCGCGGAAGTTCGTAAGTTGGTGTGTACCTGCTGAGTTTTGTATTAAGATATAATAAATTTTATGCTTTAAAAATTTCAGAAGTTAATATTGCGTTATGTGAGCGCCAGGATTTGCAATTTTGTTCAAGTTAAGAAATAATTCTGAAAATTGTGTTTCGGAATGAGGAGTTTTAAAGTGATTGTACAAAAAATTTTATCTATATCTATATTTAACTACAAGTAAATACTTTTGACATATGCCTGATGATAACATTTTGAAATGTCAAAAGTATTTGTTTATGTATATATATATATATTAACAAATACTTTTGACATTTCAAAATGTTATATATATATGTATATATATGTATATAGATATATATGGACATATAGACGTGTGTGTCCCTATATTTCACTTCTCAGCCAAAACTACACAGCGCACATCAATGGTGTTTGTATGTGGTAGTAGCCCCAAGTTACCATTCGTGCACTATCGTGGTTGCGTCTTGATAGCTATAAAAGTGCGGGAGATATAAGCTTGAAAGTGGTTGACATCGAAGCTTTTCTATTTCGATTTTTAAAATGTTCGAACCGTTTTAAATACGAATTTGTATTCGAATTCGAATTGGTTCGATTATGGAACGATTGTAAACGTTCCAGAAAATTGATCAAATTGAAAATAGTTCGTTTGACTGGACGTAAACATTCTCAAATTAGTCTGAAAACGAGGGACTTAATTTTTGCATTCTGTGAAAACGGGTAAGATTAGCTATAATGTAATTATCTTAATCTTCACTATCGTTACTTTTTGCCCAGCGAAGCGGGTCCTTGCAGCTAGTTTTATAGATAAAAGTAAAAATATTTATTAAATATTAAAACAATCTGTGTATTTTATTGTTTATTGTATTTTATATATTAAAAACAAGGTAAAAGTTAGAATACTTTAAAATCCAATTAAAAAAACAACGACAAGGAAATATCTCTTTCAGTTTTTACCGATTTTCGTCTTTACATTTACTGTACTGTGTTTTTCATTCTTTGACAGTTAATAATAGTATTTGTTCAGATACATTTCTTGTTTTTTCTTTTGCAAGTTTTGATGTTTTTACTATATTAGGAACTAATAATGATGAAAGAAAAAAGAACAGTTTTATTGGCTTTTATATAGAAATTAACAATAACACATCTGATTTCCAGTTATATAAAAAATTACACCTTATATTATAAAAAGTTATATTTTAGATTCCTGTGGTTCGGAAATAATATTATAATATTGCTCCAGATTTAAGAAAAATCAACGAATAATTATATATACATTTTAACTATTTTTCGTAGAAAGGAGAAAATAACAAAATNTTTTCCTTTAAACGATTTTCTGAAAGGCATTCCCCCTAGGCTGATCGCCCAAGTGTGTCGCAACAAACAAACAATTTCGTTTTTACTGTACTGCATCATTAAGGCAGGTGAAACTAAGTACATTAGAAAAACATTTCTGATTTACATAACTTGTCCTAGTGTCAAGGTTTGTAGCAATAGATTCCAACGTCTGACTTTTTAGCAGATAGGAATATATCAAAGTTTCGGCAATGTTTCTGAATGATTCCAAGATGGTTTTTATCTGTATTAAAGTCAGTCGTGTTAAAGTCGATCGATGATAATCACAGCTATAAATTTCAAAATAAATTATAAAATTCTGCTTGAATTTTTATTTAAATCATTCCATATATATATACAGTTGTATTCTAACTACCTATTGCTTTATTATTTAATAGATTTCAACATCATTTATATATACTGTATTACCTTTACTTAGACCCTGTACACACTAGGCGTTTTTCAACGCGCGTTTTGCGAGCGCTTTTAAACGCGCGTTTTGCGAGCGCTTATAAGAACCAAGAGTTCTATGTAGCCGTACACACTCAAAAGCCAAGCGCGCGTTAAACGCGCGTTTTGCGAGCGCTTATAGATTTTTGTTAAAACGCGCGTTTTGCGAGCGCTTTACGGGCGCTTTGAGATATATGTGCTGCCATGTTACCGTACATGCGATCGCGCGTTTTGCGGGCGTCAGCCGAGCGCTTTGAGATATATGTGCTGANTTCTGCTTGAATTTTTATTTAAATCATTCCATGTATATATACAGTTGTATTCTAACTACCTATTGCTTTATTATTTAATAGATTTCAACATTATTTATATATACTGTATTACCTTTACTTAATAGCCTAAAATATGTTAGTTGTATTTCACTATCAAACACGTATAAAAAATGCCAGAAAGTTTAATTTACTTTTTATATTTTCAGGCTGAAAGATATTAGAATCTATAGCCAAAACGAAGAGAATCTCGAAAATATGACGTCTTATAGAAGTTTTTTTGACGAATTTGAAAACAATAATTTTAACTATAGTAAATATTTCGACATGTATGTTTATGTAGGATTGATATGTGCTGTATTTCTTACGACGTTACCTTCAGGATTATTGTTATACAAATTTTTTACAATTGCTTCTTTCAAGCTTCACAACAATATGTTTCGTTGTATCATTCGAACTCCGATAGCATTTTTGGATAACAATCCCGTTGGTACGTAAAATGTTTTATTTAATTTATTGTTAAGTTAAAGAGTTTCTAATAAAATACAGAAAGAAATTTTTCGATAGCCTTACGTAAGTACGGATGCTGTGTATACTCTCGTTTATTGTATCACAGACATTCGTTATAAGTTTTATACAGTATATTACAGTACAATTATAAAATTACTGTACCGTAATATGAACAGTTAAATACAGTGCGTGAACGGTTAACGAACATAATCCGTTCCATGACTTTGTTCGCTACTTGAATTGTTTGTTAACCGATTATCGATTTACCATAGATTTACCATAAGGAATTTGATTAATTCGTTCCGTCGACCTACAAAAATAAAAAATATATATACATTCGTTTAGTTATAAGTAATAATAAAAATACATATGTATATACAGTATTGAATTTTTATTAGTCATGATTTTTCCATTTGTGGGGGTTAAAGAATCTGTCTAATGTCGATTGCTTTTCTCTCTTCGTGATTTTTCAGAAGTAATTTACCGCTATAACAAAAATTTAATAGCATTATAATTGTAGAGATCCGCAGTCATATAAACCTCAACTTGGTATGGATGCTATTGTAAGACCGTTGTTCTGACATCCCCTCCTTTCTTCAAAATATGTTTAATAGCAGATATCGGCATTAATTTTCTTTTTCAGAAGAAAACATATCTCGTTTAGTTTCTTCGTGTTTTTCGTTGAAGAGTTCTTGAAGTTCTTCTGTCGTCAGATCAGTTTCAGGTTCCATTTTGAGTTTTTCAATGTTCTTTTCGTCTTATATGTGATTTTTGTTACTTCTTTAGCTGCTTTAGTTTTCTTCATTGTACAATATCTTTTTTAGATAAGATTGAACTGAGGCCTTCTGTAAACCTGCTCAATCCATATTGCTCTGCAACATCAAACATCTACTCACTCTCTATCTTTGCTATTTTACTCTCACCTTTCGAAAATAAATACCCACGCAAAACTTAACGAGTGCCCACTCGACAGTCTCGCTAATACTACAAAAGAATTGAGCAGTATATAACAAATTGAGCGCCGATGTTGACGTTACCTGCACTTCAAAAAGTTTCGAGTTGTTGCCTGAAGACCAATCGGATTCAATATTTTACGTCGCTTCTTCTTATGCTTGTTCTGTGAGATGTTCGTTATCCGCACAATTTGGATAACGAACACATCATACTGCACAATGATTACCGATAATTAAAGGTAAATATAGTTGTTAATTTAGAAAACTCAAATAGCTTCATACTATAAAAATCATAACACACTAATAATAAAAAATTTTTAGTTAAAAAAAAGTAAAAATACACTCTTTCTATTTTCGACTTGGAAGATTCTATGAGCCAAAACACGACAAACAAATGGCAAAGAACTGATTATTTTATTAATACGATCCAAATGCATTTCGCCATCAGGCCTCCTAAGTGGATACATCAAGATGTGAATCGCTGGTTACGCTTTATATCCAACAGTCGTTTTCAGCATACATCAACAATCATTTCAGCATTCAAATTAAGTACATTATTACATGTTCGGCGATACAAAAATGTTCTATAATTTTTCTTTCTAAATTATTTTTTATTTTATACAATATTTTAGTATTTTTTCTATTTATATTACAGTTAAATTTTCTACAATGTAAAAACCATGCTAATTCCGTTCTTCTCAGTCTAATGGCCGCCTTATGTTCCTTTATTCTCAACTCCAATTTTCTTCCAATTTCTCCAATGTAATAATTTAGACTTCCACAAGTACATGACATTCTGTATACGATACCACCGTTCTTAAATTGGTCACGGAGAATTTTCACTGTTTACTATGTTGATAATGTTTGACATCTTATTCTTTTGATTCGCAACTACGCATATAGTAAATATTTTAAATATCTGTTTATATTTTTCAAAAATATTAGTAACGTAAGGAAACTTTACATAACAAATATCTATGTCATTAATTTGTACCATTTACAGAAAATATACTTCGGATAATCATTTAACTGAAATTTTTTAAGCAATTGTTTTACTTCAATGTCTGTATTTTCTTGCTGGGTTGTTCGATTCAATGTGTTTCTCAATTCCATAATAAAGACATTCTTTTTATTTTCTATAGGACAGTAAGATTTAAAGTTTATAATTTTACTATTATTACATACTTACTAAATGAAACACTTGTTTCTTCTTTTTTTATGGTGACATCTAAGAAATTTAACAACTATTCTATAATGATACTAATTCTTGCCTCACTAATGAACCTTCCCCCCTTCTTGAAAAATAATCATTTCGTTTTGTTGTATATCTTCACTTGTAAATTTTAAATTTTTATGTAACCATTTGCATATTCCTCAATATATTTAGATAAAACTACAGGTAGGCCTCCTACAACGCGGTAGATACGTTCCTTGAAAATACCGCGTTGTGTAAAAACGCGTTATAGGAGATATCAACTCAATACAAAAACTGGGATTTGGTTCTAAAAAGGAAAAAACTTGCCGTTTGAATGGCGTTTTTTGAATTTTTCAAACTAGCCATTGTTAGCCACGAATTTAACACTGATTTCATCAGCCGACGTCTGTCCCATTTGTTTTAAATAACCAAATATTTTTAAGGCTTTGTGTTTAACTGCACTTTTATTTAAAGGCGAACGTTTTTTGTTTATAACTTCTACCCATAATATTAGCGCTTGTTCCATTTTTTTTTTTTTCATTATAGGTGCTCTCGGTTGAGCAACATTTTTCGCAAGAATACATGATTCGGATGCGACTGAATTCCTAATCTTTTCTTCCTATTGCTTAATCGACCGAATAGTTGACTCATTTAAATTAAAATGCCTACCAATATCAGCTATCCGCTCTTGTTTTTTAATTCGGTCCAAAATTTTTATCTTTGTTTGAAGAGATATATTAGTAAATTTCCTTTCTAACGACGGTCCTTTCTTTTCATTCGACATTGTTATGGCTAAAATTTTTTCAAGCAGTTTTGTGGACAGTAAAAATTGCAAAAATAACTTCCTATATTGTTAAAAATATACACCCCGTATATTTTTACACTGTATTTTGTACCATTAAACCGTAGAAGTTTACACTGTATTTTGGACCATTTTTGTGGTCCCCACCTATTGAAAAAGTATAAATTATCGAAATTTCAGTGATATATTTGAGTGTTTATGGTAACTGATGCACATCTGTCTAGAATTTTTTTTTTTTAAAAACATTGCAAATTATATAAAATAGTTCTTCTAAAATCCACCAGGAGTCTGCAAGTGTTACCAGGTTTATGTCTTTTAATTCTTACGTTTAACTTAGGTTCTCTTACATTATTAAAATCCAAAATATTCTTGACTTGATTGGCTGAAATTTTATTCTTATGTTTTTTTAATAATTTAGTAAGATTGCTTTTAATTTATTCAGTAGGATTCCTTGATGATAATTCATAATCATCTGATGAAATTATTTCTAATTTTTCAGATAACAATTCTTCCTTTTTTATAATCACCAACTGCTTTGATTTATCCGCTATAACTAAAGAAATATGTTTTTTATTAAAAAATTTAATTAATCTTATCATTTTATTAACTATTTTAACCGCTTTTTTATCTATTATATGACAACTATGCCCATCAGTGGCCGAGCTGTCGTCGTACCCTGAACACTGGGAGTTCAGTCGTGGGTTCGCGCCGCGATCGGACAGGTTGGCTGTTTGGAGTTTTCCGGGTTTTCTCCTTGCCAATAACGACTAAATAGGAGGCCAGTTCCCCATAAAAGTCCTCCCGGAAATTTAAACACGCTTCGTAAAAGTGGTAGTTTTGATAATAAATATTTATACCGATCCCATTGGTTTTAATAATTGAATTTATGAAAACGCTATTTTCCATTCTTTAAATTATTGTGTGGATAAAAATGTACCATGTAAAATAATTTAGTTGTAAGAATTTTGAAAAACGTTGTTTGTAGATATAAACTGTGGGATATCCCTATAAATTATAATTCTATCGAAATTTGTTTTCCATATTTATTTAATTGAATTAATATTTTTCATATTTATGTTTTCCAGGAAAAATCTTGAATCGATTTTCCAAAGATGTTAGTAGCATGGACGATTTGATTCCTTTTTCTACTTATTTTTCAATAAGGGTAAGTTCATTTTGAATACTTTATGTTAACGAAGCACACCGACAGTATACGTAGTGTTTAGTCGGCGTAAGAAAAGAAGAAAAGAACGGAGAGGGAAAAAATGTAAGGAAATAGAAAAAAAAGAAACCCTCTGAGCAGTGTACATAAGGTGGTTCCTAGTACAATTATCGTTGGTGTTCGAGCGTATGAGTCTAAAAAATGTTGAATTGTAGCATACATCGTAAATGAGTAGTGCAGCTACATTAAAGTTACACAGACTAAAGGTTAATGCTTACAGCCAAAGTAAAAGGCTACAAACTATTACTAAAATAATACAGATACTAGTCTAGCAAGCTCTGTAAGAAGCAAAATAATTTAATTGAAAAACATGGAGTAAGAATGAATACAGTAAAATTTAAGTTAGTTAAATAATAGGTCTTTTAATTCCAATTTAAAACTAGTTATACTAACTTAAACTTTATACTTAACAAGAATACTAAGAAGGAACAACCAGACAAGCATTGTCAAATGACCAATGAGAAAGTCGCCAAATTTTTTTAATTTAAAAAATTATTAATATTGTTGCATATAAGTAGAAAATAGACAACATGAAAACAGTGTATTATAGACAAAACAGAAACCGATTGCTAAACAAACAAGAGACACAACACAAAAGAAATAGCTGCAAAATTAATTCAACTGGAACAATACAATGCATATTTGTTGTGTGCCATTGGGAAAGCATCCGCAACAGCTTTGCTGTGGGAAATGAATGATAACACAAGCCCAGAAAAAATTTTTGTATGATGCCTAGGAATTTAAAACTGATTTTAGCTATATTTGGGTCACTGAATTCAAATTTGAAATCAGTTTTTCTTTATCAGCGCTACTTTTTTAGATCTGTGTTTTTTTTAATATACAGTACTATATGAAATGTGCAGCTCTAATTCCAGTTTGTACAGTTCTAAATCATGTATGCAAGAATTGATTCCTTTATATTTTCCCCGTTGTTGGTCTGCCGTCCAGTTAGTTCCAGGTAAATCCACGAAATGAAGTAAGCATTCGGTAAAGAATTCACGTTCAATGATTCAACTAGAGTTGAGGTAAGTTTGTAGCCGTGCAGTGTCTAGATCAGTGTTTCCCAATTTTTTTGTGCTATGTCCCACCATAGCCTTTCTAAAATTCTTATGCCTCAGTTAAGTATAGAAAAAATTAAAGCGGGAATATTTGACAGCCCACAAATAAGACAACTCATTAACGATCTTGCCTTCGTCAATTCGATGAATAAAGCTTAGCAAAAAGTAGGGACTTCATTTGTTGCAGTTGTCAGAAATTTTCTAGGCAAATGCAAAGCTGAAAATTATGTTGAACTGGTCAACGAGATGCTTAACAGTTTCAAATTCCTTGGGGGGTAATATGAGTTATAAGGTGCACTATTTACACAGTCACTAAGACCGTTTTCCTGAAAATTTAGGAGACACCAGTGAAGAACAAGGTAAAAGATTTTACCAGGATATTAAAAATAAGGAGGACCGCTACAAAGGACGGTGGGATACGCATATTATGGCAGATTACTGCTAGAGTTTAAAAAGGGATTGCTCTAAAATACATTCACGAAAGTCACGGAAATGAAGCTTCCTCAATGTGTAACTGTTTAGTTTTATTGATGACTTTTTCCTCTATCTTTGTATGGAATAATATTTGCATAATATAATAATAAAAATTCCGTGTTTAGTTTTTTTACTTGATCCATGGATTTAACTTAAGATACTGAAACGTATATGTTGCTAAAATGCCATATCTTAACAATTAGAGATCCTAGGAATAACTAATGCCACATTTGAATTCAGGACATCAAATTTATATGAAATCAGCTCAAAATACCTGGGCACCAAAACCACTGTTGACCTGTGTATTAAGTAATGGTATATTGTACGAGTTTCTGTGGTATGCATGGATAGATGTATTCTTCCATAATTTTCGCTCTCATTAAACTAATTCTAATGTTCGTGTATCTATCGCGATGGAAAATTAAGTGGATAGCCGTTTGCTCTTCAATTCTGTATATTCAAATTTATGTAAGATAAAATTATAAAAAGTAGTGAACACGAAAGTGATGGCTACGAACAAAGGTATGTTTATGAATTTCAGACACGTTGTTTTATTTCAGAAACGTCAAATACAACAAATGAAACATGCACTGTAAGCTACTTTCATTATAAACTCTGCGAATGTTTGAGGTATATGCACTTCCATTGTTGTAGACAGTTTCACTGTTGTTGTCAACCTGTTTCTTCGTTCATTTTGATGAAATTCAGCAAGTTCCTTATTTGCTTGCCAAGTTTCCTTATTTGCTTGCCAAACTCGAATGATCGTTTGCACTTTATCTTGGACTATATTTTCCTTATTTGCTTGCCAAACTCGAATGATCGTTTGCATATAAAACTTGCTGCAGCTATCACTGCACAATACTTATAAATCCAAGACAGTGAGAATTGTCAATTATGTATAAGAACATAACATCTACAGAGCAACTGTGTCTCTCCTGAACAATGCTAGATAAACTATGTAGTCAGAGAACGTATAGTGTGAACCACCGGGAGGGGGGTAGGTCTTCCGATCCGGCACCAGGTTGTTAAACCTTTTCACTGTCAGGATGGGTGGAAGGATTCTTTTTTTCCCGCAGTAACGGGCTTTAATGTTTCGGGTCGAGTGGTGAAGGGAGGAGTGCGTCGGTGAGACGACAGGCGATATACGAGTAAACGAGGAGGCCAGATGTAACATTAGAAAAATTAACAATTTCTTAAAGCAAGTTTCGGGTAGTACAACGTCTAGTTCGCGTTCCTAAAACGCGGAGAGACCGAGAGAGCGCTTACAATAATTGGTTCCATACTTCTTGATCTGTTATCCACTGAGTAAAAAAATTTTCCGATCTTTGAGTTAGGAAAGTTTCACTGTTTGATTTAGGAAAGTTTCAAAGGACACTAATTTAAATTTATTTTCTTCGTCTGGTACCTGCTCTGGAACGACTCCCCCATGAAGGGGAAGGAAGGGGTTTTTATAAGATCGGCGTGGGAGAATGGTTACGTGATTGATTGTTGTGAGGTAAAAGGTAAGCAGATGGGTCAGAGTTGTTCCCGGGACCATGCTAACTATCAATTTAGCAGTTGGAATGTGGGATTAGTTTCGAAATTAACGGATGTTTATGTCGAACATATAGGAAAAATTTTTTTCTCCGTTAGGTTTCATTTTAAGTTAAAGGAAAATTTAATTACGTTTTTTAGGCAAATACGGGACAATTAATCGACAAATAATCAGTAAAAATTCCGGATCTCACATATAGTATAACTTTGGTAAGTCGAACCGTTCCTTTTAAATACATGCGGCAAATTATGAAAATAGTTTAATCGTATATTCTTCAGTTGAATATTTGAATGAAAACCGGGAGAACAAATCATTATAATGTGTCAACCTACATCTTCTGCAGGACTAAAGAACGAATCCGAAGAATGCAACAAATCCCAAGAATTTTTTGGAATAACATAGATGTATAGTCTCTGAACTGTCTGTAGAGCAGAAAAAGTAAAAGAAAAAACTTGTTTGCCCTTCGGAATTATCAAAATTAAGATATTTTTTATCATCATAAAATAAAAATACTTATACATTGAACGCATGCTAAGTAACGTGGTCAAATGTTTTTCAATCAGTAATTTAAAATTTTTGACAATAAAAAATTACAATTATTAAATTATGATAAAGTAGTTCGGTAAGTTACGAAAAACTGAACGTTCCTGTACATTGAACTGTCGTAAAATGTTTTGATCTCATTTTTTCTAATTATAAACCGAACGGTGCACTCTCAGTTCAGTAAAACTTCTTTGTACAGCTGATGGTAAAAATAAACACAAAAATACTCAAGTGCATTCTGCATTAACTTTCTTGATTTTCACATTGAAAACTACGCTAACTGGCACTTTTGTAAACACAGAAAAAATGCATTCTATTAGTAGTTAGAAATGCTTTCTTGCACCCTAATCATACAAATCTATTTAAAAAAATAAATTATCATCAAATTTTTAAAAATAGATTTGTATGATTCTATGAAGAAAATGCAATTTTTATCGTGCTTTTACTCAAACAATTTTTATGAAACACTAACTAAAATACTGTATTTAATATAAGAAGTATAATATAAAATCTACCATAAATCTGGACCATAGGATTTATGTTGCTGTCGAATTATTTTTAGAAGTGGTATGGTGATTACTAAAAATATAATAACGGGTACTTAACTTTTCCGGCAACATCTATACTTGCATCATTTGCGTTCGGTTATAATATGTCGTTTTAAAATTTTTATATTTTTTATAATTATAAGATAGCAAAAATTTTAATTTTGTAAATAGGCATTACATTTATATAAAGTTTTAAATGCTAATAACGAGTAAACTCTCCATTAAATTGCGAGCCTACTAGACGTAGGAAACACGATCTCCTTGTATCTGCCACCTCCCTCAAACTTTAGACATTAGCAGCATCATTCTTTCAATACACAAACCTTTTTGAAAATTTCAAAAATTTTTCACAAAAAGCAGAGAAGTTATTAAGCTTCAAGGAAAATGAACAAAATAGTGTCATACATAACATACATAAGGTCTTTAACGCGAAAATAATTAAAATTGTTTTTTCCTTATTAATTGCCATGTCACCTCTAAAAACAACACTTTTACATAATACCAATTATTTCAGACTTGTCACACACCAGTATACATTTGTGAACAAAGAGATGACTCTTTTAAATACCTGTAAAAATTTTTTTATACTTTACTTATAAAGCTAAAGTTTTAAGATCTCAAACTATTTATAAGCAATTTATATTTTTTTAATTTTAGGGAGGCTCAATCCTTGTTGGCATGTGTGTTATTCAAGCAATCGTCTGTCCTTATCTACTTGTATTAATTGCTGTCCTTTCAATATTATTTTATGCTTTGTGGACAATTTACAGCCGAGTGTTGAAAAGCATAAAACATCTGGAAGGAAAATGTAAGTATTCCGAATATAGAAGAGTGTCTTATATTTAACTTATTTGCGTGCTGAGTAATAGCGACGAAATTCTGTATACAGAGATGAAGACACTCAGTAAAAACACTATTTTATCATGCCAAGTCAGATTGCAAAACACTATGAACAATTACTTAATTTCATAAGTTAAAGAGTTTTTTTAAAACGAGAGTGAAACAATAATGTATTAGTTTTGTAATTATGAAGAGAGATTTAATTATGTCAGAAGTTTTTCCGTCACCATTAAATCCAGTTTTCTATTACCAAAATTGACAACAGCCAGTCTATCACTAACATAAAGAAAACCAGTTAGATTACAATAACAGATTTTAAAATATGAAAAATTTTACAGAACAATTGAATAAAAAATCATTTGTATTCTGTTCACTTACTTCAAGTCGATTTCAAAATATATGTTAGGGTAAATCAATACTTACAGATATTCCGTGATTATATATGAAAAAGTGAATTATCCTTGATTTAAATAAACAGCGTTAATTTATTTACAGAGAAAGTTATCAGTACAGTAACAACCAGCTTTGCATCGGGTATACATTTTTAAGTGACAAAGTACTGAACGAAATAGAGTTAAACAAGATCATTTTAATACAGAGCAAATAGAGAAAGAAAAACACGCAGAAAAAATAAACAGATTTGAATTTTATGTTAATTTTATATTAATTTGTAAAATAATATTCGTTAAAAACACATAAACATACGCACACAAAAATGTAAAGTTCACATTTTGTGATGGACGTCTTCACTTTTCTAAAATTTTTGATTATTTCGATAAAGTCATGTAGTTTCATTTGTCGCTTTCTTTCTTTTCTTAAGCAAATGTCAGTAACAAGAGATTGCATCCTAAACTCCTGGTCTTGTTTTTGCACTCCTTTCAAATTCTAGATCATTCGCTACAATTTGATTAACGATTTCGGTTATCGTTACCAAACGTCTTCTAAGAAAATCTGTAGAGATCTTTCGGTTCTTCATTTTTAGAATCACCAGTTCTACATATATTCATTGTTGTGCCAGTTCTTAATGGTTATTGTTGATAAGGCTCTTACCTGAAACATCCAATAACCCCTTGTTGTCCTGCCTGTCTACATCTCCTAGTCCTGCTGTATCGATTAGGATGATAATTTTATCAACCTAACAATACAGTGATAGACTATTCTCGTTGAGAATTCTTAAATAACTTCATCCATAACTTTTATCACACACTTCGTTCATGCATTTATCAGTTAATTCTTCCCAAGCGAATTTGATATCGCCTGGGGCAGAAGTTGCCAAACTTCTTTGATTATTGGCGCCTTTGCTAAATCCACATTTTTTCAAGGCGCCCTGTGGCAAATTCTGAGAACTAAAATTTGCGAAATAGCCAATATTTTTTAAATTAAAGAGCATTATCAGTACAGATACCAATGCTTTTGCACCAGGTCTTCTAGAAGTCACATCTTATCACATAGAATTAAATGTGGGAGTAAAATTATGATTATTTTAAAATATTTTTACGGCACCCCTGTGAGGAAGCCGTGGCGCACACTTTGGAAATTGCTGACCTATGACATTCATGACGTTATATTTTTTCGAAAATTGCACCAAACAAACATAAATTTAAGGAAAGTACAGCGCTATAACGAATTGCCACCTTTTGATAATTGGTTCGTGTTCGAAAATAATCGTTTCATATACGAATGAATGAAATTAAGCGATAGTTTGAATCAGTGTAAATTAAGAGCTTATTTTAGACTTCGAGCAGACGTTGTAATTAAACATTCAACACAATTTTTTTTATATTTTGCCACTCACGATATACAGTTTCTAATATTGGCGTTCATACACCTAACACTTTTAATATATCTACTGAAACAGTTAATAGGAGTAAAAGCGTTGGATCATACAAACATTAAATTCAAAGTGTGTGCCAGCCACTGTTTGCTAGTAGTCATTAAACATTTCTGGGTTTGTGAAGTACACAATTAAATTGAATCAAGCCATGTTAGCGTTGATGTAGGGTGAGGTCGTTTGAACATATATATTAATTACAGTTTCTAAAAATTCAGAAACTTCCAGTAACTGTATTTCAATGAGAGACCAGGACCAATAAGACGATCTTTTGAAATTGTTCAATTTACTCGTTCAGGAATATAATGTAAAGTCTGATTACATTTTGAATTATAAAAATATACAGTAGTTATAAAATTTGAATTATATAATAATCTCTTTCTTCTTATTCTTTTACAAATTTATTTAATTATTCATCATATCATTGACAACATTAGAAATACAGTAGAACCTCGAAAACTCGTCCCTCGATAACTTAGCACTCCGGATAACTGGTCCACACCTTGGCAGGGCGAAAAAATCCTTAGTTAATTAATTTTCATTATAGACAGCTTTATAAAAGTATAAAAGCTCTCATAAAGTATTTTTCTGAGGTCTGTCTTATCAGGTAAATTACTGTACACAGTGTATTCATTAATTTTCATTTTCATGTAGTGGCTCTATGCCTTCATAAAGGACGTACTTTTCCTTTGTTTTTTANCGGTAAAGTGAAAATAAGATCTTTGCCACAAATAAATGTACCACAAATAGGTGTGCTTGTCGCAGAAACCAATTGCTATGAAATTCAAAGTGTCACCAATCTTTAGACTGCACTAATAAGTAGCACAATTGGATAACGTTACCTATGGTGAGTAAAATGGCGGGTCGTTTTTGATTCTAGCAAAGAGAAGAAAGGAAACAGTGGAGACTCACGTTGAAACCTATCCTAACCTATTCTAATAATTTGGTCTGTAATAATTATAGTAATTTATTAAAATAGGTTAGGTTAAGACAGAACGTGCGTCCCCACTGTTTCTTTTCTTCTGTTTGCTGGAATCAGAGATGAGCCACCATTTTACTCATTCTGCACATTACCTAGGTAATTTGAGAAATAGAACAATTTTAGCAACTTTAACGGATCACGCTATTTAATCTGCAGACTAGCTAGGTAATCTGCAGATTAACGAGTTTCCGAGCTTTAGCGGTAACATATACACTAATAAACTATGTGAATTATCGGCAATATATTACTGATATAATTTTTGATATTTTAAAATATAACATCAGAAAATTCAGATTTTATTCATGATTTTTGAAATCATGAATAAAATCTTTGTTCAGTATTTGATAACGGAAAACTAAATGTCAATCTCTTAACTTTTGTAGAGTATTCTTAATACAGTAGAGTCCCGAAAACTCAGCCTAATGTGGACCAAAGTATGGCTGAGTTTGTGAAAATGCCGGGTTATCGGGAATGGGTTAAAAAAAATAAGTACGAGTGTTTCCTCAGAAAATACTGTACTGTACTTGTATGTATTGTTTGCTTGAGAATACAACTTAGAATAAACTGCCCAAATACCCTTAAACAAAGAAAAAGTACATACTTTATTAAAGCATAGAGCCTTTACTACATGAAAATGAAAAATAATGAATACACTGTACAGTAATTTACCTGATGAGACAGATTTCAGAAAAATACTTTATAAGGCATAAAGTTGTTTGTAGTGAAAATTAATTAACTAAGGGTTTTTTTGCCCTGCCAGGGTCTGGCCGAGTTATCCGGACTGCCGGGTTATCGAGTGCCGAGTTTTCGGGACTCTATTGTAATTGATATTTTAAAACTATACTCATATTTAATTTGCATATAGTCTATACTTTTTAACAAAATTATCCAAAAAAATTTCAAATTTTGCTAATTATTCTAATATTCTAATTAAGAAATTTTTTAAAAATCATCTATGAATTCATCGTCTAATATGAAATATGAAATCTAATATCAAATCTAATACTTAATGTTTCGAAATTAAATTTGATTTTGCGTGTCTAATATGTTTTCCGATGAATGTAGTAGTAAGTAAATATATATATTTTTTCTTTATTAATTTTTAGTTTAAATTCTTTGCAAATTGAGAAATGAAATCACGAGATGTCTGTTTTTTGACATATAGCATGTCATTTAATATATCTTTTGAAACATCGAATACTATTTTCAACTATTGGTAAACTTAACAAATTTTCTTAATCAACTGATATAATGTGTTTCTAAAAAAGAAATCAGTATTATTAGGAAATAGTTTTATTTTATATATTATATATTGTAACCCATATATAATATATATATATTTTTTTTTTTTCCGATTATAGCAATTATACAATTCAGATATTTTCGATTTTAGCAACTATACAAAAAAACCATAAATTTTATAACATTAACAAAAATAAATTAGGTTATTTTAAAGAAGAAACGTTAATATAATTGAAAATGTATTCTTATATATTTGGGAATCAAAATAAAAATACAGCTAAGAACCTTTTCAATATGGTTACATATTATTGTACAAGAGATACAAAACTAAAAAACTCGTCTAATACATGATGTATTGAATAACACATAACTTTGTTTAAATTACACTGCGAATAAAGCTAAATAATTTAAATTACTACAAAATAAGAAAAATAATATTGTAAATTTTTTATAATAACTAACCAGATAACAATACTGTTGTGTAAAATATTTTATAAAATGTAGTTGTGTTAATTCCAGTAATTAATTTTATTAATCACTATTACACTAAAAAACGTATTTTGTAAAAAATATTGTAACCCATATATATATACATATAACGATATATATCAGATTTTCTGTATCGGAATTCATTAAATTACATAAATCGGTTTGTCTAAACATAATTTAGTTTTTTTATTTTACAAATTGTATGATTATCAATTATACTTTGGAAATTTTTTATAGATGCTTCAAATAATTATTTGTGACATTGATTTCCATCAAAGCAGTTTTTAAATTTAGACATTTTTTACGTTTTGACAAGTTTTACTGAAAAAGTTGTTATTCTTTAATTTAAAACAACTTATGGAAATCATTTGTCGGTTTTTGGCTTTTCCATTATTAAAAATGATATATATCTTAAGCCAAGCATCTTGGTTAAACACGAGTACTCAATGAATTTTAGTTAATATTAATTCCTCTTATAAATAAAACTTTAAATTTCTATACAGTAATGAATTATATAATTTTGTTTATCAAAAAAGTAGGAATTAATTATCTCCTACCAGATTATTTCACACACAATTTTAAATCATTCCTGAAATACTTTATTGTTTTTTCGACCTAAATATTTTTCAGCAGGAAATATATGCAACTACTTACTCTATTTTTGTAATAAAGATATTTGACGCATATAATTATCCACAAAATTGAAATTCATACAGTAACATTATGCTGTGTTTGACAGGTTGCATCTTGTCAGCAACAAACCAAAAGAGTTCAGCAATTTTAATGTATTTTCGATCGTGGATAGCTTTTTTATCCCAATAGAGCACCTGATAGCAGTTTATCAACATTTTGATCATCAGGAGTAGTCGTTGTAAAATAGAGTTCGTACTAAAATGAACTACAGGACATATTGCTATTTTTTTCTGCGAGAAATTATTACATTGTTTTAAAAATTTTGTGGTTTTTGGTTTGACATATTTTAGATAAAATCTTTCTCAATTACTCTTTGCATAAACAGAGACAAGTTCTGCTTGCGTTTTAAGTTATACGCAAATGCGATCAGTACTTTGTTAGACACAGATAAAAATGGTTTTGTTGATTTATAAAAATAATAAAATAATAATTATTATATCAAACACAGCTTCACTTAAATTATTGATTTTTTTTCACAGTGAGAAGTCCAGTATTTTCTCATTTGAGTGTATCTCTTTACGGACTAACAACAATTAGAGCATCTAATGCTGAAAGCAAATTTAAATCTATGTTTAATAAATATCAGGATAAGCACACTTCAACGTGGTTTCTTTACCTGGCTTTAAATCGATGGCTTTCCGTATACGGTCATATAATTTGTTTCATAAATCTAATTATTACTGTTATTGTTTTAGGTGTTTCAAATAATACAGGTGAGTAAATATATTTGTTTACAGTGTATAAAATAAATAATTTTTAATATGTACTTGTGGTTTTAGATAGCGCAGGAAGCCAAATTGGACTTGTATTGAATTATGGAATACTAATAATAATAGGTTTTCAAAGTGTTATTGGATTTACATCCGAAGTGGAGTTTCAGGTATTACATATTTACTCGATTAAATTAAAATTCATAATTTCGAGTGAACGGTAATATTTCTTTATTGGGCAATATGAAATTTTTCGAGAAAAATAAACTTCTTGTAAGAGAAAATTTTCTTATAACCACACTTTAAAAATTTTGCTTATTATTTTATCTTACATATATTAAGACGATAATGCCTAATAAAGAACTTTTTATGTTGGTTTGATAATAGTGATATTATTAAAATTATAAATGTCTTTATTCTGTTACTCAATAGTCAAAAAAACATTAAAAAATACTGCAAACATTTGATTAATGTGTTATACTATACAGAGTAACATCGAAAAAATTATCAAACGCATTTATCAAAGAATGCCTATAGTAANAAAAAAAAAAAAAAAACAGCTTTACATTCAGAATGTTTGAAAAGAACATTTAAATATCAAATATAATCAGTACTATAGAAGCATTAGTTGCATCATAAACTCATTTACTAATTTTAATGAATTCTCTTCAAATCTTTTAGATGTGAATTTGAGATTTGTTCTCAAATATGTGAAGTGTCTTCACATAAAAGTGAACAGTTTATTCAAAATTATCAAAGACAATAATAAAAATAATCAAAATTAAAATTACTTATTTTAAATTAACAAAGAACTTTATAAAACTATCACATTCCAAAAATCAATTTTATATTCTATTTCTGAATTACATAAATTCTATTTGGACAACTGATGCTAGATTAAATTAGCCTAGTTCAAAAATGTTTCCTTTCCAATAAATATTTTCATTTATTTACAAGTTAAAGAATCCAAAGCTAAATTGTGAAAATATTAATTTTTTTGGATTATACTTCGAAACTTGTAAACAAAATAATGATTTAATAATTGCAAAATGCTAATTTATCTCCCAATGTCTTCAAACAACAACAAATATAATGATTTAATTTCATGAATTGATCAAAGTTTTCTATCATAATATATTATTCAGCAGAAAATAAATTATAAAAACAATTCCAAATTTATGATCATGTATTAAAATATACTACTAGTACAGTAGTGCATCACTTTTCTGAAATAATCAAAGTCAAGAGAACTTTTGTCACTTTTAAGGAAGCTATAAAAACCAGTTTAGTGAGAAAAGCTGCACATCATCAATACCTCCTTATTATGCTTTTTTATTTATACCAGTGTTTCTCAACAGGGGCGATATTGCCCCCATGTGGGCGTTTTTCCCATGTTGAGGGGATGATTTGTAACAATTTATATTTTGGGGAGGCAAAAAACAATTTTCTGGGCGATATAGTAAAACAATATGTTAAGAATAATTAGATATTTTATTCGTTATATCTACAATAATTAAACAAATAACATTATACTAGTCACTATTCTATTCAATGCAGTACGAATTTGGTGTTAGTTTTGGCCCTCGGCATCGGAATTTTGTAGAGAAGGGGGCGATACTACGTAATGGTTTTACTGAATTAATTTTCTTAATACTTTATTTAATTTAATTCTTTACCATAATTAATTTTTCTTAATATTTTATTGTAATTTAATTTTGTTTTTTACGTTTTATTTTGTAGTAATTAATTTCAATTTTTAAACCGTTGTATTGCTTGCATTCTATTTTATGTTCGTTTTAGTTTTAAAGTGGCTTAACTGAAGAAGACTATTAAATATAGTCGAAAACGTTATTATTTTTATTAAATAGTTCGTTGCTGGAAATACTAAGGTGTTTGATTATTTTAAGTATTTATATTCCAGTAAGTTATTTTATTTTATTTTAAAACTTAACTATTAAAAAATATAAGACTGACAATTGTAAATAAAACAGACTGTTTCAAAATTATTCAGGAGTATATTTTTTGAAAAAAAATATTAGATTTTTTTTATAAACTTAATGAACCCTTTTTTAAAATGTACTTTTCAGATTGTAAGAAGATTTTGTCAATTTCCTTTTAAATGTTCATTTTATATATACACAAAAAAATACCTTTAAAAATTATTTATTGATCAACTTATGCCAAATTTTTTATAATTTATTGTTATGTATGAGAATAAACATAAAATAAAAGTTTGAAAAAATAAGGAAATATTTTGAAAACCAATGCAACTTAAATGGCTTTATGACTATGATCTTACAGAAAATATCTATTTTGATGTTATTCAAAATAAAAGAGAGAAATCAATTTCATACACACATACACATTCTATAATCTTATAATTATTACCGTTTCTTGAATACAGTAGACCCCCCTATTACGCTTAGATACGTTTCACGTTATTCGAATTTCACGTTGTACGAATTCTTAAATACATGAGCCAATCGCAGCCCGACACGTGTGAAGTTTACAGACTACGGCTGTTTGAAACGTTACCTTCCATAAAATTAATAAATTCTAGACTAATTTGACGTAACATTTAAAAAACACGCATAATTTTTTGGGAATAATCTGTATAAACTATGCTATAAACAAAAATTTGTAGGATTACTTACCGAGTGTGCACCGTTCGACGTCGCCATTGTCGCGTCGGGCTGACGTCGCTTATTTTCGTCGCGGAGCAGCGCACAAACGGCAATCGCGATTTCTGATAAGTCATTTTTCTGCGAAAAATTTGTTGAACTTTGTAGACGTCAATCATATAAATAATTTTATTGGCCGTTGAATAAGAAATGTTTCTTTAAGAAATAAGAAATGTTGAATAAGATATGTATAAAATTACAGTGCTGTATTAAACTTACGGTACCTAATTTACATACTGTACAGACGATAGTAAACTCAATTTACCCGCCTAAACTTTCTGTAGCGTGGCGCTGGACGGCGGAAATTAGTTCGGCTGCTCGTCCACTATTAGTCTAGATTCGACCAATCCTGTCGCGACACGAGTCGGCGACAACGTTTTACGAGTTTCTTTTAGCGTCCTTATACGAATACTGTTGCAATTTTTTCGCTACGTTATAGGAATCTCCGTTATTGGAACCCACGTTAAAAGGGGGTCGACTGTATTTATGCGTATCTTTTCTACTATTTCGAGTAATTTCATAATTCAGTCTGAATAGATTTTGAAAATTTGTTGCGTTCGATTTTTTTTTTCTTTTGCATTTTTTGTGCATTATATTATTATTAAATTTAAAAAAAAAAATCAAATTTTTTATCTTTTTACTTTTTTCAATGACATGAATTATTACTTTTATTTATTTATTAATTGTACCTTATCTACAAATATCTACATTGACTCTTGTTGAAAAATCAACATTCCATTGTACCGCAGATTTTATATTACAGTCGACCATCCTATAACACGAGTTCCTATAGCTCGAATTCCTATATGACGGCGAAAAAATTGCGACGGTATCCGTACAAACATGGCAAAATAACTCCTATAATTCGGTAAAACGTCATCGGGCATCCGAACTACTTTCCGCCGTCCAGCGCCACGCTATGGTAAGTTTAGGCGAGTAAGTTGAGTTTACTATCGTCTGTACAGTATGTAAATTAGGTACCATAAGTCTAATACAGAACTAATTTTATACATTTCTTGTGAAATAAACATTTCTTATTCAGCGGCCATAAAAATTACTTATATTAATGATGTCTCCAAAGTTTTCGCAGAAAAATAACTTATTAGAAATCGCGGCCGCCATTTGATGCGATGCTCCGCGACGAAAACAAGCTTCAGCAATGGCGATGTCGAATGGTGCACACTCGGTAAGTAATCCTACAACTTTTTGTTTATAGCATAGTTTATTCGGCTTATTCCCCCTAAACAATATACGTGTTTTGGAAATGTTGAGTCAAATTAATCTAGAATCGATTAATTTTATGGAAGAAAACCTTTCAAACAGCCGTAAGTCCGTAGACTTTACACGGGTCGGGCTGTGATTGGCAAGGTCTCCTAAAACATCAATTTTATAAAAAGCGAAACGTATCTACTAATGTCATAGGGAGGTCGAGTGTATTTGGAAGTAACAAACTCTACAAACTGATATTTTATGAAAAAAGTAAATTTTAATGTATAACAGTACGTAGAAAAATATAATGGTATAATAAGAATGGAAATTAATTTAAAATGAAGGAAAACTAAGTAATACCATTGTTAACCAGCCCTTTACACAGAATATTTGTATCAATAAATTAAATAAAATGCTACGCATAATTTATGTTTTAAATAATGTAATTGTTACTTCATATAAAGTAAATTTTCCAGATGAACTCTGTAAAACGCATTCTGAAATACTGCAATTTAAAATCGGAAGCATCCTACGAAAGTTTGCCAAATAAACGGCCACCATCTGATTGGCCAGAAAGAGGAGAAATTCATTTCGATAATGTTTCATTGCAATACTCCGAGGATAAAAATATTGTGTTAAAGAACTTAACATTTCATATTCGCTCCGGAGAAAAGGTAAAACATCTGCAAATTGGAAGAGTATTGTTCATAATTATTGCCTGAATTGGTGTTTATTATAAATTAATTCCAGATAGGAATCGTTGGGAGAACAGGAGCGGGAAAGAGTTCTATAATTGCTGCGTTATTTCGCATGACAGAGCCAACAGGAACGATAACCATCGATGGTGTTGACATTAAAGATATTGGACTTCGGGATCTTCGTAGTAAAATATCCATCATTCCTCAAGTAAGTAATAATTAATTCGATATGTATAATTCGTATTTAATTACCTTTATGCTTTTTCACGTTAAAAATGTTATTATTTCCTTTTCCGTACGAAAATTTAATTCGTTAATTATGATAAAACATGTCTATATCGATGCAGATTGCTAAGCCAACAAGGTGTAATGTAAATAGAAAAAACGTATTATTAAGTAAGGGGAAATAACTTGTGAAATATAATGTGATCGTTTTTTGAAAAGGCCACATTTATGAACATTGAAGCACGATTATTTTTTTCTTAATAAATTTAAACCAGCAATTCGAAATATGAAAATTTCTGATAGCCTAAGTTAAAAGAACATATACTTTCTAAAATATCTTAGTGGCAAGAACCTCATGCTTCATGAAAGTTTCAAAAAATTNGATATTTGGCCGCCCTGGCCCAATTACGCGAATCGCGAGTAGATTTATGACTTAACCCAACTGATAAGAATTTACTGGTATATTTTTAGGATAGTTCTGTATTGTTGACAGGAGTTTAAAAAAATCCATTAAAATATTTTATTCCGCTCTCGCGTCTTATATTACTTACTGATTTCAATATTGAACCAGTGATATTTCGATTTCGTATGTCCCATCTTTAGAGATATGTAGAAAAAACGTGCACAATTCTTGTATAATGTTAAAAAATTAACTGTTACATTCGCAGCATCGTTTACAACTAAATTTAATGAACGAGAGAGATCCACGAAGTACAGAAAAAGCTCTAGAATTTATTTCTCTTAAATTTACTATTTACATATTCGTTTGCCATAAAAATTTGTTTCTCTACTTTTTTCCCGAGACTACAAATATTCGAGTACAAAGTAACCGGTTTTTCGACTTTTATTTACTTAAGAAGTAGTTAAATAATTAAGAAATTAGTGAATTAGGGACAAAATAAAACCCTGATGAATAAGCCGAAATATTACTTACTGTTAAACAAAAGCTTAACCGAAACAATTTCTAACCGAGTATCGTGCCGATTGATCTCATCGTAATATTAAACGTAATACAGACAAATTTTTTTAGTTCAATGAGAGTGACCGAAAAGTTGTAAATTTTGGAAATTTCCGTGGACACCTGGTCCAAAGTAGAAAACAATTGACTATTAAGTTTAACAAATTTAGATTATTACAGCTATGGTGAGAGACATTTAAAATATACAACGACCCTGTCGCGTCCTTTTAGGTATATTAGTGATGCCACAAAAGAGGCATTTGACATTGACCGGTATGGGCACACTTGGATTCGGCAGCCCGCGTACATGCACGTGCCGCACATCTAGCAGGACCGTCTCTGATTCCACTGGTAGGGAGCTATTTGACTAAGTGGATGGTTTTAAGATATAAAAAGTATAGAATATTTTAAGTTATTTCTATATACGTCTCTGTACAAAGCTATGTTTAATTATAAATTTTTTTAAAAGTATATTCATACAATTGAAGAATATTTTGTACCAGTTATGCACCGGTACATCCATTACACATTTTATTTTACCAAGTAAGTTTTTATAATTTTATTTTTAATTTCAGGCCTTATATCGTGGTTAGCGATTCAGAATGTAATTGCGATATTAAAAATATATTTTTAAAAAGTTTTGGCTCAAAATCATATTCATTCATTCATTTCTTTATTAACGCACACAATGGTACATGCTCAAAATCATATAATAAAACAGAAAATTTTATTAAAAGAGAAAGGCGAATGCCTAAGTTAATATAAACACTCCAAAAAATATATATATTTGTTAAATTTGCCTACAATTTTAAAATGATATTGTGTGGAAAAAGAATGGCTTTGACAATTTAGCTGGCAAAAGACATAAAAAATCGTCGATTTTTTCGTATTAATTATTTCGTCGATTCGTTCAATTTTCATCAAAGAGTTTATCTATGAAACAAAAAAGGAAGTCTTAAACAGTCTCCGTAAAAAGTAGTCGATCATTTATAATTGTCCAATGAATAATGTGACGTTTCCATATGAAGTGAACAAAAATTTCTTTAGACATGTTATGCAGAAAACACCACGGTTAGAAATAAATGCAATCTAAAAACCACGACAGAGTACATGCGCGAAAGTCGTTTATATGTTCGTTTTCAATTCGATCGATAAAATATAATCAGTTGTTTGATAGTAGTTGATTAAACAAATCAAAACATGCAGAACCATGTACTGTTTCGAATTCTACAGAAGTTCTGGCAAAATTCGATTCGCACATAACTTATTAAATGTTGCAAAAATACAAACATTTCCATAATTTGGCATTATACCGATTTTACTTATTTCCAATAACGACAGTTAACTGGTCTCTTAATTAGATACCAATAAGAATATGAAATCATATTAATCTACTAATTTCTTAGCAATCAGATTAAATTTCGTAAAGTTCAAACCTACCCAAAATGTTTTAATACAAGACGCGAAATGAGTTAATCTCAACATTGTTTATGTGTATATGCTGTATTACATTTTGTGTATACTCTACGATGATCTTTGAAGTAACGTATTTTAATATTTATCTTTGTTTGTTTCTTTTATTAAGTTATGGCACGTAACACTTGAGTAATCTGACTGGGGGATGCCTTCCGGGAGGACTTTTTAAGTTCTAATAGTAAATGGCCCCTATTTAGGCCTAACAGACATACATAAAACCTGATAACTCTATGTGGCAAGTCTGTCCGATCGCGTCGCGCACCCAGGACCGACAGTCCTGTGTTTAGGGACAGAAACCGCTTCGCCAATTTTCGTAATTGTAACTCATATTATCCAATATAAAAACGAATTGTAAAATACATTTACTACATGCATATATTTTTTCAGGATCCTATGTTATTCACCGGGCCACTTCGAAGAAATATGGACCCTTTTAATGAATATTCTGAAGAAATGATGTGGAAAGCTATAGAGGAGGTTACAATTAAATAAATATTTTTCAATTTACTCGCAGATTTTTCTCTTAAAACTTGTTTTTTATTAAATTCAATTTACACATATTTATTTTTATAAATATTTGAATTAAAGGTACAATTGAAAGAAGTTATTAGTAAATTACCTGGAGGATTGGATTCGCATTTAACAGAAGGAGGGCGAAATTTCAGCGTGGGGGAAAGACAGTTAATTTGTCTTGCCAGAACCATTCTTCGCCAGAATAAAATTCTTGTCATGGACGAAGCAACGTCCAATATAGATAAAAGGTTAGAATATTAAAAATATTACATAATTTCAAGTATAAGTTATTTTATTTTGTAATTTGTGTTACATAGAGAATAGCTATGGGTATAAGTTTGATATAAGTAAGATTGTGTGATAATGACGATTATTACAGTACATTGCCATTAAGCCACTAATAAAATGATTGATTTGCACAATGATTAAACTTACACTTAATTGCTTTGGGATTTGGAACCAAATTCTAATGAATTTTCTTAAATATATTAAGTGCGATATGTTAATATTATATTTTGCCTCATTTCATATCTTTCGTTTTTTCTTATTTTGTGTTTGTCATAATGAGGATGAGTAAGAAGTAAAAGTTTTTCGTGTCTACAAGTCAAACTGTACGTATTCAAAATATGTGTACATGTTATACCATGCATACGAATACATATATTTGTAAAACTGTATTCATATTGTGCTATGTATATATAAAAAATAGTAATAGAAGTCTTGCATTGTCAACATGGCAAGTTATATGGTGTATGTAAACACTTTCGCTTTCTCTACATAATAAATTTATTTTATATGTAATTTTACTTAAAATTTGATATGATGCATTGCAAATATTTTAAAATGATTTTTCTACAAAAAGTGAGTTGAGTAGTCAAGTATGGAAAATATCATAAAGATATAAGAAAAAATTTAGTCTCATAACCAACAAAAATAAGCATGTCTTAATATGATTAAATTAACTTTTGTACAATTTCTGTGTCGAAACTTCCAGATTACAGTGATGGGTAAATTCGCCTTGTTTTCATAAACAATTGCATAATCAAAACCACTTTGGCAATGCCATGAAAGTTTCCACTGAGCTGTAATAATAGAAAAAAACATTAAATGTTTTTTCATTTATCAAATCTCTTATGAAAAGTAGCTGTTGGGCTGTCAGTATGCGTTTCGAGAGATCTATGAGACTACTTTATTCGATCAGGTGTTTGAAAAGTGTTTACTATTGCTTGTATGTTACTTTTCAGAGTTTCCAAAGATTAATATATTGTGCAATAGCAAAATATGTATACCTTGTAAACTTCATTAATTAATGAAGGTTCGTAAAGAGCTGGGCTGTTTTTGATTAGCGCAAGTGGGAAAAACGAAAATTAAAAGAAGAACAAAGGTTTAATAATTACTGTCATCGTGTATGTTTGTGGTGTTCATGTCAGTAGTGAAAACCCTGAATTAGGTTGATCTTCGTAGATATGGGTTTGACATGCAGCACATCATAGAAATTTTGTAAATGGGAGCTGATACCTAATATATACTGTATTACAATAAAGTTAAGAGTACAATTCTCAAATCACGTGTTGGTGAAAAGTGTATTTAGTGAGATTTTAATTTCTATATGTAACACGATTGTTTAATTTCACGTTTTCCGGATATTCTCAAAAAGTTGTCATACGTTTATCTACTTGCAATTAGTATCATTTCTATTTCGGCATTGCTTGCCACCTCTCTATTTTTCAACTAGTCTGACTGTCGACCTGTATGTAAATTTCCTTGTAGTCTATTATATGGCCATACATTTATGAAAAGTATAAAGTCGGGGTCACTACGGCGTTAAAATCAGTAGTTAAAAACACTGTTACATACCGTATAACTTTAAAAATTATATGAATGATCTTCTCAGAAACATCACTTAACATAGTTATTTCATGCAAACATTAATTAATAGAAGAAAATAGTCTTTTTAATACGTATATTACATCGGCATATATCTATAAAGACATCAAGGCAGAAGATGTTCAATGGACGCAATACTTTATAGGGCAGCCGCTATATATTACAATGAAAAGGGAATGCTTCTTTGATAATGTAATCATTGTTGTAACAGTTATCACTGATAACTGTTACAACAATAACTTATCACTGTAATAATTTGTCATTGTTAAAGAACTACTTAATAATCACGTTCACATATATAATGCCGACAATATTTGTATGCAACTTGTGCAAAAATATCTAATTATTTTTCTTCAAAATAAAGATAAAGTATTATTGTTTACTGAAGCAAAAGAACGAATTCATTGCCTCTAAAACACTCGCGGTTATTTTATTACGAATGGAGGGCAGAATTGTCTTGCTAAAAAATTTATTTTTTCCTGTGAATGATTGCAACTCTTAGCAGCAGATCTTTATTTGCTGCTGAGTTGCAATTGTACATTGACACTTAGTGAATAATAGCAATGACTTTAGGCTTACAGAAGCATAACAATAAATCTGCTAACATGGGTTTTAAGCATGAACTAAACTGGTGGAAATTGAAAGTGTTACACCAAGATGAAATTGATGGAAATTCACGAAACTTGGTGAACATGTACAGG
Organism: Centruroides sculpturatus; assembly: GCF_000671375.1. NCBI lineage: Eukaryota > Metazoa > Arthropoda > Arachnida > Scorpiones > Buthidae > Centruroides > Centruroides sculpturatus. The sequence goes on from NW_019385578.1 coordinate 112,242, forward strand.
GCATACCCAGAAAAAATGAACACAAAATGAAATGAATTAAGCAAAGTTTTATTGCTGTTGGGTACATGTTTCAGTAAGTGGTATGCCCAGCTTGAGCATGGATACACTCTTGGATTCTTGCAGGCATTGAATCAATAAGTGATTGAATGTCTTGTTGGGATATGTGTCTTCATGCCTGCACAACTTGTGAGGTCAGTTGTTGTACAATGCGCGCTAGATGGCTATGAGATATAAAATGTTTACCCATGGCATTCCAGACATGCTCTATAGGGGATAAATCTGGAGAACGAGCGGGCCAATCCGTGATTGCGACACTTTGGAAAACCTGTCTTGTGATGGCAGCAACATGAGGATGGACATCATTCTGTTGGAAAATACCATTTTAAATGGTATTCATGAAATCTATGACTTCTGGATGGATCACCCTGTCCACATACTGGTGGGTGGTCATTGTGCCTTCAACAATCACCAACTCGGCCCTGCTCTCGTAACTGATTGCCTCCCAAACCATGACGCCAAGAGTTGGACATGAGTAACAGTCTGAAATTACAGCAGGGTGGGCTCCTTCTGCAGCACGCCGGCAGAAATGATGCTGACTATCACATTGGCCTAAACAGAATTGGAATTTATCCCTAAACAACTGTACACCATTCATGTATCCAATTATATCTAGCAGCACACCACGTTACCTGTAGTTGGCGATGAAATCTGGTTAAGGGTACACATTGCATGGGAGTTTGAGATGTCAGGTCAGCATGAACCTAACCTGTGGACCAAAAAAGTCATGTTTTCTAACACAGTTCACAACTTACAAACTAAACACTATAGCAATTTTGCATAACAAATGTCTTCATAATTTCCATACCACTGTATGTACTTCATTTAATTTTTGATCATTCAATACCCTTCGGATTAAGATTCTTTATCCCAAATTTCATATGTCTTCGACTATACTCAGTAAGTGTAACACTTTCAATTTCCGCCAGTTTCCTATCTGATACAATGCTACTAATAGTAGACTAAATGACATCAAACCAGGTTGAACATTTTTCTTTATTTCAGAAGACAATTCTTGTCTGTTTATTGTCAAAATTAACATATTCTAGTACAAATGTTCTTAAGGCATCGCGTTTTACGTTATTATAATCAATATTAAATTATATTTACATATAAAAATATCTCTTTTATAGAAGCCGTTCAGTGAGTGTTCGCAATAACATCCTATAAGATGCTACGGTTTGATGTGAGCTGCATTAAAATAAATTGTTTTGTCCTGTTCGTCTTCACTAGTTATAGGTTGTTGGAGTTTCCAAATAGAGGTTAAAATACTTCGAGAATAAAATGTTTTTTTTCATTTTATTACCTGATAATTGTTTTTCACTTTTTGAAATGCAATGATTTGCCTTTCCTGAAATCAATCAAAAGTGTTTGTTTCAGGATTGTCTATTTGCTGTTCCAAGTTTAACGTTACATATGAAACTGAATACTCAACCTATTTCAAACGAATTTTTCTGCAGTAAGTTCGCTAAGTATATTATGTTTGTATTAGGCTAATGTGGCTTTAAACTTTAGTCTAGTGTGGAAATGCTTATCAGTAACATATAGTCTATCATTTATTACTATATTATAGTTAATAATACTAATCTTTACTTCTACAAGTATAATTATTATAATGGCTGCTTTACTGCAATTAGTAGCTTACTTAAAATGAAAATAAACTTGATTTTATACTTTAGTCAAGAAACCTGTTATGATATTGGATTTACTGACATTCACCACCATAATCGTCATTTAACCCTATCCATCTGATTTAGATGCAGGTTGATTTTCTTAACTATATATGTCCAATTTGGCGTGAATTTTCATGGCTGAAGCTTTCTTTTCTTCGTCTTGATGCAGGATAGTACACAACAACGTTTGATGCAGGATAGTACACAACAACGTTATCAACTAACTGACTAGTGAGCCATCGACTAGATTGACTTTTATACAAATGGATATATTTTCTTATAATGGCTTAAAGTTGCACTTTCCCACTTGATGCTATTTTCTCGATAGTTTTCCAGCTCAGAAAAAAAATCACAATCTCTGACATAATATGACATTTCTTCCAAAGGTTTTACAATGTCGGCAGTGTGTTTCAATTTTCCTATCCTTAAATTTCCTCACATGCTGATGTGGTTTAGTAATATATATTTTCACTTTCTCCTCGCTATTATAATTTGAATTGTTATTGATACATTTTAATCTGGAGCTACTGTTTTATTTATTATTTATTTTTATTTATTTTATATCAAGAACCGATTCCTGTCTACAGAAAATAATTCGAGAAAAATTCAAATCTTGTACGGTGTTGACAATAGCCCACAGATTACATACAATTATCGATTCGGATAGAGTTCTGGTAAGATTCTTTTTTTAATAATATAAAAATAAATACTCGTTAGTAACTAGACATTTTAAATTTCTAGGTATTAGATACAGGGAGAGTACAAGACTTTGACTCGCCGTATGCATTACTGAAGAACGTAAATGGTATATTTTATAATTTGGTAAAGAAGATGGGAGTAACTTCAATGAATGAATTATACGAAATTGCCAAAGCTAAATATTATGCTAAAGAGAGGGTCGAGCAAACAAAACTATAACTCAGTGAATTTTATTATATGTAGAATTTTATTATACGTAGATCTATATGTATATGATACCGCTAAAGCTCGAAATCCGTTAATGTGCGCATTACCTAGCTAATCTGCAGATTAACTAGGGTGATCCATTAAAGCTGCGAAAATTATTCCATTTCTAAAATTTTCTAGGTAATGTTCAGATTATCTAGATAATCTGCAAATTACCTACTAGGCACTCGGTAAAGTGAAAATAAGATTTTTGCTGGAACAACAGCAACGTTTCTGTACGCTTAAATTAACATAATGTTATTTATTTAATTTTCAATATCTAAAGAATCAAGTTAATACAATCAACAAATTAGTTGATTGAATCAATCATCAATCAATTAAAAAAACTTTAATACAAAAATCAAACGGTTTAAAATATTACTACAATTAGGGAAATGAATTTGCAAAACATATGATAAAATTGTACTTACTTATTAGTGCAATCTAAAGATTGGTGACACTTTGAATTACGTAGCAATTGGTTTTTGCGACAAGCACGCCTATTTGTGGTACATTTAGATTTGCAGTCACATTTTCTGAAACCCTGCCCAGTACCAAGGGATTGTTTTATTGCTGTTTGACGTAAAGATATTTCTACAGCAGGGACATCCATCTTCTTTCGTTAAAAATCTCTCTTTGCAAACACTGAATTCAGATTTTGCATACAATTGTTTTAAAATACCTGTTTTAGTATCAAGTTTATAAAAGCCATCCTCTGTTTTACTAAGAACCACAGCTAAAATTGAACGTGCATCAGTTTTTGCTCTGTCTTCTTCGGGTACTTTAATTCTCACAGCGAAACCTTCATCGACGTTTGGGTGCTTTGCATTAGAAACTGCTAACATTTTCTTTGCTTGCTTTTCTAAACATTTCTTGGCTTCATCACGCTGTATTTTCTGATCCATATTCTTTTTACAGATGATGCACAATACATTCTTACCATACCCTTCCTCTTTAGGATCTACTTCACCACAAACTGCGTGAACAAACATATTACACGATTTACACTTGTGAGCACTTGATGCTGCTTTTGAGCAAACAATACAGACTATGTCTTGTATAGTGCTCTTTACAGGCTCCGTACGAAACTGTGATGGCGATTCTGCTGAAGTTGAGAGTAACTCAGTGATGACTTCTTCAACTTGCAGAGGCGATTCCTTGGAGGTGCAGGGTAACTGAATATTCTTCGTGACTGCATCATCAATCAACGGTATAGAAGGCAGTTTAAGATTACTATCGGTAAATTCTTGTATTTCTATAGGTGATTCTGTAGAAGCGGGGGATAACGGAATGTCCTCTTGAGTAAGATTTGACTGTGATCTCATAATCACAGTCTCTTGTGAATCTTCTAATTTTTCAAGGTCTTCTTCAGTTTTTATCGAATGTCAAACAATTCTCCGGCATGGACAAACTTTTTCAAACCTTTCTCGCGCATCTGACAACGGCTCAATGAGTTTTTCACAGCCTCGTACAGTCAACACATCACACCTTTGAATTATTTGATAATCTCGAGATGATTCTTTCTTCTTGGAAACTTTTATTTGCTTTACATCTTCAATTATGGAATCATACTTTGGTTTGTTATTAAAACACTACGTATTATATTTTAAATCTTCGCTAAAGAGGTTTGCGAAGAATCTTTTCTTGATTTTACTCACCAATTCGGTGCTTGCTTGCATTCTAGGATTTAAATTTATCTACGTTAAAAGAAGAAGTGGGGAAAGAAAGTGAAAGAAACAAACTTTTGAACTTTAACGATACGGAAGCCGTTAATGTGCAAATTACCTAGACACATTGCAAATTACTTAGGTAATTTGAGAAATTAAACAATTTTCGCAGCTTTAACGGATCACCCTAGTTAAGCTGCAGATTAGCTAGGTAATGTACACATTAACGGATTTCGAGCTTTAGCGGNCCATATTAATTCCCAGTTTAAATTGCTTGAAAATTCAAAAATGAACTCAGAAGTAAAGTCAGTTTTTTGTCTTATAACATCCCACTTAACGTAGTTTTTGATAAATAAAATACTATTTTCGTCTATCAGTAAACTTGATTTTTTTAAACAATTGATATTATCTGTTTGTATTCTGTAAGAAAAAAAGTTTACATTAAGATACAAGTTGTTTTATTTTTCATACGCATAAAATATAGCTCACATTTTAATAGACTTTACAACAGTTTTTTGCAAAATACGAGGTACAATAATGTTTATTAATTTTTTAGTACGATTTCTAAGAAAATAGTTATTTATTACAATTAATACAATTGCATTTTATAAGATTTAAAATACATTAAAATTGCAACAAAATAAAAGATACGAATGTATTTTTTTTATATAGTAAGTAATAAGTTAACAATTCTATTGTGCACTAAAAATTTGTGAAATTTCTACAGACAATTCGATTGGATGTTCACTTACGTTTATTTACTCTTCGAAAATTTTGCTGTTTTAAATCCTAAGATATGTTTAATTTTTTTCGGTTTTTTACTGGAAAATTATTAATTTTCTTTAAATTGTCCCAAAATTCGTGCTTCCGATAAAACCAACAGCAGGTAATGCAATTTCTCTATATCACATTAGATACGAAATTATGTCTACTATGTCACTTTCAAAAACATGTTTACCATTGATTGTTAATTTGTCTTCAGAATATTATCTGTAAAGACTTCAATCTATCATCAACAGTTTGCTTTTCAGGTTGAGATTTTGTTTTTTCAATTTTGTCAGATACAAAAGATACTCTAACAGGTTTTAGGAGAATGAATAGTGCTCTCATATCTTCAAATTAATAGACTCAATAACTTGGATTTACCATCATCGGATAAATTAATACTCTCGAATAATTCTTCTCTATTACAAATTCATATTTCTGGCTTTTAATTACTCACCAGTAATTCGGAAAGAAACTAAAGCCATCTGCTTCGCCATTATATTAATTTTCTTATTACCTTACCAATCAAACTACCAGACATAGGCGATTTCAGATTCAACAGAAAGGGTAAAAACACTATACTGGATCGATTTACCAAAATCCTCTGTTTAGTATTTAATTAAAGGAAAACTTTTCCCACTCAATTTCCTGATTACATTTTAAAATTTACTTAATTTACAAACGTTAGCCGATATGTTTCCGCTTAACAAATTATCACATACTGTATTTCACGTAAAACTTTGATTTGATTAGGAGGATATTCTTTCTGCTCTGCTCTGCTCTGTAACTGTGTACTCTTTCCCGAATTCCACCGCTTATGTATAACGGGCCAAAAGGTCACAACGTTGTCAGCCTGACGCGGCATCGCCAACGCAGTGCCAATCATTTGGTCACACAACTAATCATAGGAATACCTTTTATTTGAGTGTATCAACTAGTTTTATAACTAAAAAATTTATTTTTAATATCAGTTCTACTAATTCTGTTCTACTAATCAGTTCTACTAATTCAAACATTCTTTACTAATTCAAACATTCTTTAATGCAATAATTGTCATATCGGTATTTGTACTTCTAAAGAATATTGTAATGTTAGCGCAGTCAGCAAACACTATTTTTTCTATCTGATTGAAAAGAGATTGTTTAGCCGAAAGGCGTTTCGGTTGGGTTAATTAGAAACACTGGAATTATATATAATGAGCTTGTTCATTAGCCCTAAGAAACTATATAGGCCTATCTATAATTAATTAATACAGGCAAGGCGAATTTTTATATAGTACAGTACATATTGTTGTTATTAAGAATCAGAATACTTAAATGTACAATTAAACATTAATAATCAAACAACAATTATTTGAAGATGAGAAACAAATATTTGTTCTATACATTCTGCTTACATTTGTTCTTATTCTGTACTGTACAGTACATATGAATATATTAACATTATTAATATTTAGTTATAGTAAGTGATGACACAAAATCCAAAAAAAAACAAAAAAAAGCTGACGACTTATTTATTAAAATTTTAATTAAATGTGAAATATTTGGCAAGATGAAATAATATTTAATGGCATATCTTAATCTTATTATTAATTACTAGCAGACCCCACCACGCGTTGTTGTGGCTCAAAATGTATCTAGTATAAATGTATAATTACCCCCGTGGGGGGAAATTTTTTGAAAAATTTCTTCTTAGAATACATTCTGTTGATGTACCCTTTTAAAACGCAATCAAAAACGCAAAAAACCGCATCTAAAATAGTATAAATAAAAGCACAAGTCTTTACGGTATACCTTAATCATAACCATCTCCCTTCAGTGGGGGGAATTTCGACACGTATATTATATAAAAACACGTGCGTATTCGAATGCAGCATTGTGTCAAAATGACAAAGAAATCGGTAGTAACAAACGAACATTACATTTTTATTTATATAGATAGATAGAAGATGATCTGCTTTAGTTCATTTTTACAGAGAAGCGTAATGCCTCACAGGAAAGCAAACTTAGGGCGTCGTACTCGTAGCGCCATGTGTTGGACATAAAAGCTTTAATTTATATTATATCTTTTAATTTATATGAATGTTTACCGGAATAATATATAGCCTATGTCCACCCTGAAGTTACACTCTAAATATTGGTAAAGGAATTTTTGAAATCGGATGAGTAGTTTCGGAGATTACTCGCTACATCCAAACTTACTTACTTACAAACATTACCTCTTTATAATATTGGTATAGATATGTTTTTACATAATTAATTAATGAATTTAAAGTATAAGCTAAAAATGATATTATGAGGTAACTCTTGTATTGTAGTGTTTCATTGTCCTACATCCGATAAATATTTGAAACTCATCCTTGATGGCAAAGACGTGCTGTTTATACACAAAGCGTTTCATTGCCAAAAACTGAAAAGGTAGCTTCATTTAACCAGGGATAAACAAGTTTTAGAAACTAGATTATACGTGAAACAAATAGGAAAAAACTAGCAGACACGAAAAAAAATAAAAAATTACTGATAACAACGATGTCGCTCTATCTTATATGCATAAAGGGCTATTGCATGCGCCCCCACCAATAGGCGGACTTTAATTAATATTTCATAACACAATATTTTTTCCACAAATTTCTTTTTAAAAACTTCTGAAGTTAACCATAATACATTGGACCCCTAATTAAAATTTGCCACTGGATAGCAAGAGAAAACAAACTGTAAGAGGAAGATCCCGGCAAAGTTAAAGAAACGCTTAGAAAATTAAAAGTAATTGTGAAAATTTCACAAGGATTAATACTAGATCTTGCTTCCTTGCTATTCTCTTTACTTTAAGTATTTTCTTAGCATAATATTGCCATTGACAAAAAATCACACAGGAACACATTCAGTGGAAAAAGGTAGGTTTATTGGTAGGAACGGATATGCATTTCTGGCTAAACGCTCCTCTTCAGTCTTATTATAGCAGATTTATCAGTAAATTGATTACAGATTTAGATTTTTCAAATGCATTGAAATATTTAGGACACGCGTACAATGGTTTATACAATAAAACTTAATTATCTGAGATTATAGTGACAGTTAAAGCAACACGACTCATGAGAAAACATAGTTTTAAAAAAAGGAGGAAAATTTACCTAAATTTTTTTAGCTCCACCCTTATACACATTAGAACAGTATAACAACAGATGCTAGAATAAAAAGGAGGTAAACTTAAATGTAAAATTAAATACATAATTAAGTACATATTTTCTTACCCTTTTATCAACTATTTCTTTTCATGAGTTAAAATAGGACTGAAGAGATGCTTTAAGCCCGAAATGCATATTCGTTCCTACCAATAAACCAACCTTTTTCTAATGAAAGTGTTTTTATGTGATTTGTTCTCAATGGCAACATTATGCTAAGAAAATATATATAAGAAAGAGAACAGCAAGCAACCAATATTTTAGGATACTATGACCTGCTAAGATTTAGCAAACACTGAAAAGATGAAAGAAGAACTGAACAAATTACTAACAGATATCTGGTATTTAAACATTATTTTATTAGAGAAATTTAAACATCCAACTCTACCTTACTTATATCCATATCATCATCAATAGAGAACCATGACGTTAAAAAAGTAAATAAGCTAATTTTCAAATCGACAATTAATTTTAAAACATACAAATCTAAAATAAAAAAGTTAAAGGTAAACATACTCAGGAAGTCGACTTTGATAATACGTATGCTCGCAGAAAATATAATAAATTACCCAACTATAAACGAACGATAAAGCAGGGAACAAATCTTACTTGTAAACGAAAGTACGTGCATAATACCTAATTTTGTATAAAAAATTTTAATTAATCAAAGGTTTAAACTTTAATGGTCTAACAAAAATTAATTATAATGATTTCTTAGTAAATTTAGAAAGACATACTAACTGTAAGAAGCCAAGGGCATAGAGTTGGTTAATTCTAACCCCACGTCACTTACTTGGCATGAAATCATAAGATTTGCTTACTTTGTCCATAGATTTCTTCCTAAGAAGTTATAAATGAACAGGTGTTGAAGAGAAACCCTGGTTGTTGTTTTTCCTGACACCAGATAGTCTAGTTCGCGGACTATCACGCGATTGCGAAGAACTTCAAGGGGGAGGATCGCCAGCAAGTGGGGTGGATGAAGGCATGAATTTTAGTCATTAACCGCTTCATCTCCGATCAATTTTTGATATTAATGTAATTAAACATAAAAAGTACTTAAAACTGAAAAACACGAAAGAAGTGCGTTAATTTTGAAGAAAAAGCTTCAAATTTTATTTTCCATTGTCTTCCCTTTCTGTGAAATCTGACGCTAATGAGTAATTGTTTTTACAGCTGGATGACCTTGAGAACAGCTGGTTTTGGATTTTTTGGGGCATTCTCATAAAATTACCAGGAGGATAAGTGTTTAAAGTAAAGTGAATACTAGCTGGCCGTATATTTTTAAATATTTTTAAAAAATTACATTTTTGTTGCGATTTCGACCCCCCGACTTAATTAAACGTATATATAATAAAATATATTACAGAAGAGCGTCAATTATCCGAATCAATTGCGGACTGGGGTTGTTCAGATAACTGATATTTCGGATGACCGATTATGTACATAANTTTATAATCTTTTACTTTCTTTACATTTTAGTAACTAATTTTTTTTTTAATTTTAAAAACATAAGATGTATTTCAATTAAACTACAATATAAATTCAAAAAATAAATTTTCTACTGATTTCACATTAACAATTAGATAAAATGGATGAAATAATTGAATATAATCGTGTTATAATATCAAAAATTCAAAGACAAGACATTTGGTATATCAATGAACATTCTAATACAATTATTTAAATATCGAACTTCTTCGGTGTCAAAAATCAGAAAATATTTAAAAAATTGTTATTGCCACATTGGAAGCATTGTTCTCTTTGCGATATTTAATAAATAAGTAACAAATATAATTTAAATAATTATTATATTGAACTATTTTCCTATTTTACTTTGCCTTATTGTTATAATATTAAGTTTTCGTGTTTTAATTTATGTGAATATTAGAACAGACTGTATAAATTGTTATTGCAAATTAATTTAATAATTAAAAAATATATTAAACTTTGCCGTATTGTTACAAGATGTTTTATGAAAACTTAAAAAATTAATTGAATTAAAATGTTTTTAAATATGACAACTAAAGAAAAAAAAAACTCATTTGTAAAAAATTTTACTTATAATTTTATTCTATTTGTAAAAGTTTTGATCTGAAAATACTTTATAATCTGAAAAATTAATTTGAAAATTAAACACAGCAAATTATTTGTAAACTTAATTTAATTAACTTAAACTTTAATTGGAATAAAGTTGCTAAATTTCAAATTCTTGCAGATAATTTTATGAGTTAATACATACAAAAGTTTGATATAAAAGAAATTTTAAAATACCAACAACGATTAAAAACCGAGAAATCACCGAGAATATATTGTTGACAATAACTAAAATTTATTATTTTATTGATTGCAAAAATGTCATGTTTTACAAAAAGTGAACGAAAAAACAAATAAAATAAACTTATTTAATCACAATTGTCATGTTTTAATTTACTCGGATCTATAAAATAATTCAAGCAAAACCTGATTATAATCAAAACAAAAATTTGTTCATAAAGTGATTTTAAAAAATCTGACACCTACTCGCTTAGAAAAAATAATTAATAGTTAAAAACATTTGATAATTAATTTCATTAACATTTGTGATTACTATGGCCTAAGAAATTTTGTTTGGATGTGATATTATTTCAAATTGCGACGTTTCAATTTCCTTTATAAAGTTTTATTTTAAAAAACTATTATTAGAAATTAGTAGCAGTTAATTTCATAATAAATTTAATAATTAACCGGAATATACTAAATTATTGTTAAAATAAAATTAATTTAATTAAGGTTTGTGATCAGAGAATTAATTTAATTAAAATCTGTAATCAGTATGTCTCATATTTGTAATTAAGAATTAATTTTCTGATCAGTATGTGTCAAACTACTACTACTTGTATCAATATATGCTGACCACACTAATTTTTGCTCATACCACACAAATGTTACAAAGTAAAATTGCCATTCTGGAGAAATCTTAGTTTGACTATGGATGAACTATAAATGTTTCTAAAACAAAAGTAATGGTATTCAAGAAAGATTGCAAACGATTACCCAGAGAAAAANCCTAAGAAGTTATAAATGAACAGGTGTTGAAGAGAAACCCTGGTTGTTGTTTTTCCTGACACCAGATAGTCTAGTTCGCGGACTATCACGCGATTGCGAAGAACTTCAAGGGGGAGGATCGCCAGCAAGTGGGGTGGATGAAGGCATGAATTTTAGTCATTAACCGCTTCATCTCCGATCAATTTTTGATATTAATGTAATTAAACATAAAAAGTACTTAAAACTGAAAAACACGAAAGAAGTGCGTTAATTTTGAAGAAAAAGCTTCAAATTTTATTTTCCATTGTCTTCCCTTTCTGTGAAATCTGACGCTAATGAGTAATTGTTTTTACAGCTGGATGACCTTGAGAACAGCTGGTTTTGGATTTTTTGGGGCATTCTCATAAAATTACCAGGAGGATAAGTGTTTAAAGTAAAGTGAATACTAGCTGGCCGTATATTTTTAAATATTTTTAAAAAATTACATTTTTGTTGCGATTTCGACCCCCCGACTTAATTAAACGTATATATAATAAAATATATTACAGAAGAGCGTCAATTATCCGAATCAATTGCGGACTGGGGTTGTTCAGATAACTGATATTTCGGATGACCGATTATGTACGAAAAAATAGTTTAACGTATTTTATGTTGAAAGTTTTCTCCATTGCGTGTCGCTTCGCATTGAATTTTTGTCGATGTTAAGCCTAACGAATAATATTGTATCGTTAAAAATTATTTTATTATTTTGTACAAACAAAATAAATATATTGAAAAATGTAAAAACAATAAAAAATTATTTTTCAGAAGTTAATTTAGTATCAAAAAACGTAAAATATTTGAGTAGCTGAAGATATAGCCAAAGATTGCAGCGCCACAGCACTGGCAAAAATTTAAATTTTCCGACTGAAATTTTTTCGGATAATTGACGTTTCGGATGATTGACTTTCGGATAATCGACGCTATACTGTAATTTAAAATAATTTTAAAAAGTATCTAAGAAACAGTGGGTTATGTGTTCGTAACATAAAATAATTTCAAAGTATAATAGTTTTAATTTGAGTCAAGTACCTATAAATCCCTCATTACTGTACAAGTTTCGAAATACGAAACACTAAAAAAGTCTGCTGCTTCATTTCCCATTTGGAATAAGAAAAAAACAAAATATGAAAATTTACAAAATTCCTACATACATCTTTTATACTTTTATGGCAAAAATTAATGACATTAATAAAAATTATTAGGCATTCAAATACTTGCACTCTGAGCATAGAAGTGACTCAAAAATTATCAATTATTTATATTAAAACTTCATTTATTAATGATTAAATAATACTACATCGCAGAAAAGTACACAAGAAAAAATATTAAGTAAAACGAATGGGTTTTTCTGTTTTTTTTTTTTTTCTTTCATTTCTATTACTATATTAATAAGTCGCAGGAAGGATGCTCTATACCCAATACTACAGCATTACTTATTAAATATCACTATATATCAAATTTATCTTGAAGATTCAAGGTTTATTCTCTTATTTGCCTTTTGTAAAACCTTGAAGCTTTTGTAGTTATAAAAAGCACTTCATTGTGGTGTGAAGTAAGAGGGAATTGTCACTAACAGAAAAAGAAACTCAAATAATTTTTAATATACATATAATATTATACATGTATGCAAATGAATTTATTATATGGAGAATAGAAATATATTATAATTAATTATTTCCTATTGTAAAAATATGACAAGTAATTAGTTCGATTTAAACATAAATTTTTTTAAAACTTAATCGAAATTTCTTCGTTCTTTGCTGCAAATAAAACGCCTTTTACATTATTCTCAGTGAATTCCATAAATCTTTCTATACATTGGGTAGGAATACTCTCAACTTATAATTTATTTAGAGCGCATTTGTTATCATTAGCTATATGCAAGTGTTGAAAGTAACTTATTATATTTGTAACGATTGTTTAAATTAACAGAAAAAATGAGTTTTGTATTTTTTATATAAAATCGAACTTACATAAAGTAGTTGTAAAAATGTTGTTTATATAAAAATTATTCAATATTTTAAAATCAGATAAATGAGCGGTTTTTTGCGAAAAATCAATTCTATAAAATACATAATTTTAATTATTTTAAAAATTCTGTTTTGTCATTTCATCCATTCTTAATCTCACTTATTCGTTTCTTCAGTTGAACCTTACAATTAATTCTCTAAGAGAAGAATAACATTTGGTTTTTTGCCATGATAACCAGAATGATGTGTTACTTGATAATAGCGCAATAAATTTGCATAGAACAAAATTAACGCCTTCGAGCATGCAATGTTTTGTGTTCTATCTTTCTGTATTGATGCAATACAGAAAGATACAATCTACTCGTAAAAAATTGAATACTAATATAAAAGTTATTTATGGCATTATCTGTCTCAAATTTTTTCCTCTTAAAATGTATAGTTTATATATATAAAAAAAGCATAGTATAAAAAAGAGAGAATATCTAAATATGAAATTTATAAAGAGACAATTCGAACAATGAAAATAAATTATGAAATAAATGAATTTAGTTTGCATTCTTCAATATAACATAAAATTATTAGTGAAGAAAAATACATCAGATATCTAAGGTTTGTGAGAAATGTATATGTTTATATAAATAATATTTTCACAATAAATTACCTTTAAAAATACCATATTAACACGTGTGATTAACGATATTTAAATTTTTCAACGAGTACTTTCAACAAGTAATTTCTTTCAGAACAAATCAAACACGTACTGTACATTACAAGATTAACTTTAACGTATAATACGAATATTCTATTTTTTTCTCTTATCGTCTCGAAAAAATAAATCCTTTGAGCAAACTTATATGAACACAAGGTAATTAGTATCTTTTCTCAAGTATAAGAATTATGACGTAGAATTATATATTTACTTTATGAGATATGAAAGTATGTCATTTTTTAAGTGTTATTAAGTTTTAGGTTAAAATTTGTTTTTATATAACGTCAACTATACAATGTTAAATAAAGACCCGAATAAACTTGTTAATTACGTTTTGCATAATATAAATAAATGCAAATAAAACACACATCGAATACACAGTACACCGCGTGTTTGAGAAAAAATTACTTTTCGTAAATCTATTTTTATTTATCTTAAGATTTTACGGATAAACTGGCTACCAATATACACTGTAAATTTTAAAAAATTATTACACAAAAGTTATGCTATAATCAAAAAATTACAAAAAAATAATATAAAATCATTGAATATTCTCTATTGTAAAATCTAATGATGTTATTATAAAATGATAGTTTGCTTGCGAAGATATATCGTGAACTGAAAATTTGAATGGTTATTTATATAACAAAATGAGAGTTAGTAACATAAAGTAATAATACTTACTAGATAAATATAAGATAAACGGGATAACCCTCGAGCGTTATCGTCCCCTCTTTTTTTATACGAGTTATCTCCAGGGTTTTTCTCATTACTTCACTCGGAGTTTCGTATTGAGTCTCTAATCAACGAGTTTCACTCCTAACAAGGAACTAATACCGTGTAAAACAGTTTAATCGCCAATTAAATCAGTAATGTTTTTGAAAAATTTTCTGCATTTGAACAACAAAATTTTAAAATAATTTAAAATGATTTTTTCTAAAATACTTTTTCACTGATAATTTTTTTTTTAAATTTCGGCTCTAACAGTTGTGTTTAATTTCCTTTGAAATTAATTTTTCAGGCTATAAATTATTTACAAATAAAAATTTCATAGGTATATAAAAATTATAAATAATTTTATAATAATANAAATTGTTATTTAGACCCAGGGGCTATTCGGATCTAACCATATTTAGAAAACTTTTCAATTTAATTCATTTCTTTAGTTTTCATCAGGGCTGTGGAGTCGGAGTCGGTAGATTTTTACGCGACTCCACAGCCCTGGTTTTCATAAACATCTTGTAACAATAAGGGAAAGTTTAATAGGTGAAGGCGGGCAAGATGAGAACGTTAAGGTTTGAAAAGTCATAAGATGGTAACCGCTTTAATGAAAACAATAATTTTTTTTATTCTCAGCAACTACAACATTTGGTAATATACAATACAAAATTTAATTTTTTAAAACGTTTTTGAAAAAAAGAAAACGTAATATTTTAAAATTATATGTAAATGCACCAACTTGCCCAACCCACGGGGAAAGTTGGTGCATATTATTTTTATACACAAAAAGGACAAATTAAAATGGTTAACCTGTCCTTTTTTTCAATATTGAAACAAGAACAGTGTGCTCATTTATCACAACGGTACATTTAGCTCAACTTTGTAAATACAGAGTATAACCCTCCACAATAGAGGCATACTGTGTCATTTGTCTTCTGTTTCTTGTTAGGCCTACCCTTGCTGAAGGGGTCTGTTTGTCGTCTCTGCTGCAATAAAGTCTGCCTCCGAAAATATTTCTGGATTCATAGGCGATATTTATGGTCATCCTGAAGCTAGACGGCTACCCCATCTTGCCCCCAATGTACATTCTTCATACTGACACAAGTAAACTTCATTTCAAAACTAAACAATTACAGTCTTAAAGGTTACTTCGAATACCATAATATCTTCATCTAAAAGATAATGTGTAAGTTTACAATAATACTTTCTAGAAACTTTTTGTAGGCATAAAATTAGATGAAGTCTTGCTGAAATTTGAAAAACGTACATTACTTCCAAACAAAGAGAGCGATATGTAAGTTCTCTGGCTCCATGATCCCTTTCGAGGTAGATGTTTAGTTCACCAAATAACAGCAAGATAAAAGCGTATTTGGTACAGTACGATTAAAAACAATGACTTTACTCGTATTAAAAGATTATCTAAAGTGGAATTATGTTGCTCGTTACCAAATAATTGACCAGCAATTTATTGACGACTTCCAGAATGATCTTTCTTGCTGTTACATTTTAAAAGATCAGAAAATAGACCGAGAATATATTGTCAACAATGACCAAAATTTATTATTCCATTTAATGCAAATTGTTCTAGATCAGTCAAAAACACAGTGAAAAACGGAAAAATTCGCATTTATAATAGTACAATAAAAGCCAAGTTCTTCAGGATAAGACTTAATCCTTGCCCTCTTCCCCGTAGTTCGGGAATTTCGAGAAATTCCTTCTTAGTGTGTGTTCTCGTGACGTACCAGTACCTTAACTGCGTACCAAATTTCAACTATCAACTCCTAACCGTTTGGGCTCTGCGCTTATTATTATTATTATCAAAAAATCTCAATTATGTTTTTCATTACTCTCAGAAATTAAATTCATTTTTATAATTAACACAACTTTCCATTTTCGAAACAATATTTTTGTTTAATTGAAAATTTTTAATGTTAATTTTGTACTTCTAGTTTTAAAGTTTTTCTTGCATATTTAGGTTGCGTTAGGTCAATAATTGTCTTCTCTGTTATATCCAACATCTACGGACAGCCACGGTACACGCCGGAACTAAAAAGCTTCCATATTCCGAACGATGCTTCTGTCGTAGTTTCTACCAAAATTTTCATACATAGAAGGAATAAATACATGGATCCTAAGTGAGATAATCTTCTATAACTTTTGTTTGCATGGTCGCTGGCATATCTTTTGCATAAGTATAATTCTAATTATGTATTTTATCCAGACTTCTCGCCATGCCGGTGACCTGCTTATATAATTATTGCTACTTGGAGAAGTTAGAAGTTTAACGTAAAATAGACAAAACGCTGGGGCTGGAGTTGTATCTTATAACAGAAAGTAAAATTTAATAATTTAATTCTAGCGAAATAATATAATTCAGAAAATACTTAAATACATAAAACTAAAATTAAAATAACAAATTAGAAAGAAAAATAGATTGTTGGAAAGCAGTTTCTAACGCTAATAATAATAAATAGAGAGAGAAACGTATATATGGATCCATCCGAAAAATCTTTTTCTGACTATGTTACAGGATTATTGTATTTTATAACGAAGAAATATAAATGAATAGTTTATGATAAACATACATAATTATTATTATTCTGTTATTAATTATAATAATTTTAATTGCAAGTTGCAAACATGAACTAAAGTAATACATCCTAAAGGTAGCAATTAGCGATACAAAAGTAACAGGTCTTATATAACTATTTTACATCTACACTTCGACCGGTTTATACAACTCATACATTATAAATATATTTTTAATAACTGAATTTTTTGTATCAGTTATTATTTATTATTTATTTGGTACAACGTACAAATACGTTGTGTACGGTGAACAGAATAAAAACGAAAACACCGAACAAAGTTTGTGCATGACAAAACATAAATCTAATATTAAATGCAAACCGATCTCGGATGTAAAAAAATGATATCACAGATTCTTTTTATATAAACAAGACTCTTACAACTACACTTCGACCTGTTTATACAACTCAGATAATATAAATATATCGTTAATAAGTGCATTTTTTGTATCAGTTATTGAAATAATCTTTAAACTATAACAATAGTTTAAAACGTAAAAAGTTTTTTTTTTTTACATTTGATGCGTATCATGTACATTATTCATGAATATGCATAATGCATAATAGTTGTATTATGAATAATGCATAACGTAAATATATAATATTTATAATATGCATTTCATAATATGCACAACACATTTATGCAGAAAAAGAAAGTTTTTGAAGGCTTCGAATCGACCAGTGAAAGGTCGATTCTTGAAAGACGAATTTTAGAATAAAAATTTCTTAAATATTCGATTTTCCGAACTTTTAACAATTGTTATAAATAGACGCGCGGAAGATCCTATTATGCAAAGTCATTCTCGTTACGGTCGATTGTATCGGAAATTGAGAAAGAGTGTTTAAAAATTTTCTAACGTTTTCTTTTGTATATTTTTACGTTATTCAAAATTTATATTTCTTATTGGATTTTTTTAATTATAAGAAACGGCTTTGAATATTTGGTAATAGTTAATAATGAATTCGTTTCAAATTATTCATTGCTGATATCTGAACGCAATGTGCATAACATTTACAAAATTTACTCGAATAATGTGAACGGTACTTGAGTTGCATGGAAAGACGAATAACTGTTGAATAATTCTATAAAATGTCATTTCACGTGTAAATGATTAATTGCTATTTTTTAAATTCTGCGTTGTTATTCCTATAATAAGGGAAATCGTGTTAAATTTCATCTTGGTTGCTTTTTTGAAAAGTAAATTAAACGAAAAAGTTCCGTTTGTGCGTGTGTGCGTAAGCGCGTTTTGGTTTCTGTTTCGTTTAATATTTTAAAATAAGGTAACGATTAAAAAACAAAATTTGTGAAATTATCTTTTATAATGACATGAATGATGATAAAATTTGGTAGTTAAAAGCAGCGGCAAATCTCAATTTTTGTTAGATTAAAAATCTTTACATTGATTGAGATAAAACAAACAATACGATAAGTTTCTGCCATTTTATAATAAATAATAACGTAACTGTTATTTCTTTATATCTTATATTAAACGGTGCTGCAGATAATTTTAAGTTTATCTTAATATATCTTAGCACTATCCGCGAAAAAAGTTGAAGAATTATTTGCTGTTTTTTTTTATTATAAAAATATATTTTTATATATTTATTAATCTTCATATAATTTTTTTTCTTTCTATATATTTGTAGCATTTTAAGTTTAAATTATATAAGTGACAAATCTCTAAGTAGCTGAATAATAACTAAACTGCTAATTATATCCTGATGAAACATCAAGGTTTTCAGAAGAAAAATAGCACGCTAATCCTTTAAATATTAAACTAAATACTGTATTATATATCATCTGATAGATGTATAAACTTGATGAGTAAGACTACGTATGCATCGTACAGATAATTGTAGACTTGAGAAATCATTTGAGAATGGAGAGGAAAGAGACAAGTAACCCATTCGATACAGCTGGTGTTTTCTCACGAATATTTTTCTGGTATGTATTATTATTTTATTTGATTAATAATTAAAATTTTATTATATAAATAACTACTGAACTTTTAAACTTTAATCGAACAATTTTTTTATATAAACAAGGCTTTTACAACTACATTTCGACCGGTTTTTAAAGCTCAGACATTATAAATATATTTTTAATAAGTGAATTTTTTGTAGGAGTTATTATTTATTATTATGTTTTGGTACAGTAAATGTAACACACTAAATAATTATCTTTTTACAAAGTCCGTAGATACGAAATATACGCAATATTCTGTGCATTATACAACTTTAGTACATAAATAAAATATCGAGTAAAATAAAAATATAATTACAAATACAATACGCGTATTCACATATATGAAAATTATTATTCTAAAACATAAACAACTAGTAAGCTAACTGTGACAAACTGTGACGACTCGATGCCATTAAATAAGAAATAAATAGAATTTCAAATAATAAAATAAAACTAACAAATAAAAATTAATGGAATAAATTAATTACATTTATTTACCTGGAAAAATACGAAAATTAGATATATGCAAAATAGATCAGCAAGAGGTTTTCACAGCCAATCGAACCAAAATTAACCCCCATGAGAGCTTAATCCAACGCTTTTTTAATACTCTATCAGTCATTGAAATAATCTTTAGACCAAAGTTTAAAATGTAAAAATATACAACAGAAAAGATTTATGCAAAAAAGTTTTTCAAGTATTCGAATTGCACTTTCACAGTTAGTGAAAGAAAATTTTTTACAATAAAAATTTCCAAGTCAGTCTACGTGGCGGTACTTTTACACAATTGACATAAATACGTGCGCGGAAGCATGGGTGTCGGTTCCTTAAAAGTTGAAATATACAATTTTTTGAAAGCAGAACCCTCCTTTACATAGTAAATAAAATATTCTAAGTATATATATTCGTGATTTTTATACATTTAATGAATAATCACACAAAAAAGTTCACAGAAAAATCTACGTAAAATAGCAGTTTTTTTTTCAATTAACGGTAAGAAAATGTTTTTAATTTATCAACAAAAATAAACGTTTTTGAATTACTCTAGTTGCCTATAAGATGCCTCTTTAAAATATGCAAATTCAAGGTTGGCACCAACTACCTCAATAGATAATTGATATCTGAAGTAAAGAAATAATTTATTTAAATTGAATATTTAAAAAAAATCGCATCTAGAGCTACCTACTGAGTTATGCTTAAAGTTAGAAAAATTTTGACACTTTGGATTATGTAAGAGTTCGATTGGTCAACATCCAAAGAAAAAATTTATTTTCATACAGAGAGCAAGTGCCTTGGCTTGCCTTGCATTAAATTATATTTTTTTAAATATAACCTGAGGTATGGAATTCCATATTTGCAAAAAATGAGGTATGGAGTCTTCCATACCTTCCATAGTGGAAACGACACCCCTGTACGAAAGAACCTATAAAACAAAATCATTTACTTTATTGTTGAAGGTAACGGTATTGTGAAAAAACGTTTATGACAAATTATAAATAATATAACGGTTATTTCTTTAATAATATCTGTTATTGGACGATGCTACAAATAATTTAAACTTTATCTCTATATACCTTAATACGTTTTTCCGGGAAATTTAAGCAATTCCTTCTGAAATTTTTTTACCGTAGTAAAATATTAGTTTTTATATATTTGTCAATTCGCAAGTAATTCTTCCTTTGCATATATTTGTAGAATTTTAAGTACATGGAAAAGCATTTTAAGTTAGAATTTTATTAGTGACGGAACTTTACGTTAGTTTTATAATGACTGTGTTTTGCATTTTGACGAAATTTTATGGTTTTCGAAGAAAGATGACACGCTAAACCTTTTTATCTTGAAGTATATATTATGTAATATCTGATTGATGTATAGATGTGATGAGTAATACTACAAACTCAGTGTACGTAACTGTAGATGAGATAAATTAATATCAAATGGAAAGGCAAGTGAAAAGTAAACGTATCACCTAAGCATACATTTACATTTCACTATACTTGTACTTGAAAAAAATACTTTCAAACTTGTGTTTGTGCATAATTGACCGAAAGACTTATTAAATATACAAATAATCACTAAATAGATGCGGGAAAAGTACTCATTATATCTAACGCAAGAATAAAGTCTTTCTGTATTATATTAAAGTTTATCTAATAGGAAATTAGTTGTTGAAACTATACAACGACAGTGTTTATAAAATGTTTTTTTTTTTTTCAGTTAATTAAATTATTTGAAGACCTATTTGAAAAATCAGATGATCTTACTTTACAGTAGTGACTTTCAAGTAAATGAAATTATTGAAAAGTGAATTAAGAATCGTTTGTATTGGAAACAACTGAGCAAATCCTTAGTATTAATGCCATGTATTTTAAGGCTTTCCACAAAGTTCAATCAATATCGATACTGATATCGGTATTGGTTGCCTTCTGAAAGTACTTACACCTGCCAATAGCAGCTTCAGGTTCCGAAACTTGAAATCTTGTTAGCTGTCGCTGTACAGACTGTCCATTTGTTTTTACTATTGTTACAATACTTTTTATAGGTGAAGAGGTGAGAAGGTATTGTATTCTTTCTAGGAATGTAACATTTTCAATGAATGCTGAGTATGTCCCAGAGCAGCAATCAATATACTGTAAGGTCTCGTTTTATGCGGTGGATACGTTCTACAGAAAAGCGCATATAAAAAATTCGCATAAAAAAAGACTACTTGCATTGAAAAAGTAGCGATACGTTCCGTAATTTTCTAAAATCGCATACCGTGTTTCCCCGAAAATAAGACAGTGTCTTATATTAATTTTTGCTCTGAAAAACGCACTAGGTCTTATTTTCAGGGAATGTCTTATTTTTTCCAGGAAAAAGAATTCACATTTATTATTGAACAAAAAAATTTCCAAGTCGGACATAGACAAGAGTGACGTATATCCGGTGTGTCGAACTGTCACCTTTTTATAGCGTCAACATCGGACTCGATGACCAATTAGTGCTTACTGAACCGTAGCATTATGCAAATGTCATGTGGCGTAATTCCCGGCCGACCAATTAGCCGTAACGTTATGCAAATCTGTGATTTCCAAGCCACAGTCTTATGCAAATCATGCCGTGTGGCGTAATTGTCTGCTGACCAATCAGTGGCTGTACTTTCAAAAAGCCAACGGCCACTTTCAACCATCTGTCGATGACCGTTACGACT